>NC_091750.1:45109588-45257088 GCF_043380555.1 Nothobranchius furzeri | reverse complement strand
TTTATTGACAGTTGGTGAACTGAAAAAGCTATCTGCTAGCTTTTATATTAGCTATGGCACAGTAAACAGCTATTGCTGTAAAGCCGGTAGACCTCCCACTAATGTTCCTACCTGAATCACAAAACTGGTACATCCTGTTTCTGGTCAGCAAAGGGCAGCAGAATGCAGTTTCAATAGAAACTGCTTAAGTTTCTGGCTCAAGAACCACCGAAACCACTTTGAAAGCAATACCTTTAAGTTATCAAACTTTTTTAGTGTTGCTTTTAAAAGGCTTGAATTTGGGTTACCCTGATCCTTAAAGTAACAATGTGTAATTTTTAATGCTATTCTCTGGAAATATTCATCAAAATGTTGTTGACAATGAATTACATGACGCCCAGTTGTTGAAAGTATTGGCGGCTTCGTAACATATAACCATAAAAATCGGGCCTAAAATACATGGGAGCAGGTCTAAATCTCTGGGCGACACCATATTGTACACAATGTTTCCTTCTATGGGAGCCCTTGAGAAAAAAACACATTTATTGATTTGTAACACACGGTTACAAACATTCATCATTCATGAGCATGTTTGTTTTACAAATGTACCTCTTCACTCGTTGCCGGTGATGAAAGGGAGTCTGATGTTGTTTTGCTAGAGGTTGCGCTCCCAGGGATTATTGACCCTAATGGCCATCCGTTGGTCAGGTCTTACTCGAACACAAAATACTGCTTGCTTGCAATGATTGACATATGTAGTTGTCACATTGATGTGTGTGTGAAATTTGTTCTATGCATTTGATCCATCCCCTCTGGGCGTGGTGAGCTGCAGGCACAGCCGTGCCCGGGAGGCATTTGGTGTTTTAACTCCCCAATCAAACTCCTTAATGCTGAGTGTTAAGAAGGCATTGGGTCCCATTGTTTCAAAGTCTTTGGGATGACCCGATCGTGGATCTGAACCCACAATCACCCAGTGTCAGGGTGGACACTCATACCAGAGGCCACTGAGCTTAAAAATGTGTTTCCCCACTAAGATCCATGTTTAAAAGGACTTTACAGAGTTTTGAATTTGTATGCTCGCGATTGCCCCCTCAGGCCAAAAGCGTAACGGCAGCTTCAATAGTAGGCTCGTGCACGAGGCGCGCATGCTGTACGTGCACACTCCTTAACGAAAATAACAGCTGAGACAGTCAGCTCTGTGTGTGTGTGTGGCCCGGAGGACATAGGACAGGAGAACGCGCAGCTAATGAATTAAATAATTTGGTTCTGTAACTTTCTCTTCAGCACAGCCGACAAAGGTTTAAGATGGGTCAGTCCTCCTGCATGCTCTTGAAAAATTGTTCCAAAATGAAAGTTTGTACCCACATCTTTTTTTATCTGTGAATCCAATGCCGTTCGGCGAGTCTCAAATAAAAATTTGGGCATCTTACTGTAAAAATATATACCATTAATGTAAAAAAGAAACTCTAAATAAACTATGTTCACTTCCAGAATCAAACCCGGTTCTTCTGCACGAAAGTCCGACATCCTGCCAGGCGAGCTAACGCACCAGTGCTGTCACTTGTATCTGTACCATTTAAGAACGGTTTGGAGGGCGATGCCTGAGCGTGAACGCGCATGAAGCAGCCTGCTCGACCCGAGCAGCTCTTTTTCTGTGATTTTACAGAAAAATAGGCAATCACAACAAAAATGCCAGGGCTCATTTTACAGGACCAGGGCATTGCAGGAGAATGTATGAAGAAGAAAGTTATTATTTCTATATACGTTTTGGCTGTCAAACTTCCACAACGTCCCTTTAAGTACAACTGTTCACTGGTCATTCATATTAATGATTAATGGTTTAATATTTTAGCCATTTTTTGAAGCCTTTGTCAAATAACAAACTCTATTTTTGTGACTTAGTCTGTTGCGGTTTGACTGTTTACACTGAAGGCATTTTATATACAGAGACTTTCTGCTCAGCGTCATCCTTCATGATGATGTCATAGGAGGTTATTATTATTTCCATTTTTGTAGCGTCACACAGATGTTACATTTCCATGAACCCCATCAACAAAATTGCTGAAGCCATTTTTTGTGGCCGCAAAAAACGATGCAACATTACAGCAGCAATGAGGAGTCCATAGAAGAAGTAAAGGAGCAGAGCTTATAAAAAAGCTGCTTCTTGTGTCCAACATACTGCATACTGCAGTGGTGATGCCAAAATGTGCTCAGCTCCTAAAATTTAATTTCAGTCAAAGTGTCTGGACAAGGCGCTGGACTCCCAAACTAATTTACTGTCAGCGTGTGTCTGTTACATTCAGAGTCCCCTGCTGGCCTTCCTCTCTAACAGAAATCCCTCTAACGTCTTTCACATTGACCCAGTGGCCCGTTTCAAAAAAGCTTTTGGTATTTATTTGTTTTAACATAAGAAGGTTGCTTCCAATAGTCAAAGAATATGAAAGTTTCTCTTTCTTCAGGAAATATTGGAATATAAAGCCATCACTCACATCAGTCTTGTTTTCACTAATTGTAGTTAACAAGCGGTAACAATAAATTCATACTGTTTTCATCACATCCTCTATCTGCATGACAAGATTTGATTAACATTGATTGATGGACAAGAACGCCTGAACTGCAGCAGCGAAGATTCATTCCTGTTATAAAGACACAAAACAGCAACAGTGTGCACTTTCTATAATCCTGCACCAAGGAAGCAAAAGCGCATGATTTATTTAAAATGACGAAAGTAAGAAAACTTAAGTTTCAGAAATAAAATAACAATTTGTGACTTTAAATGATGCAGAACCTTTGTGAGAAACATATTTTACTCACAAACTGTTACTTTGTGTAACAGCTAATGGAGGTCATCGTGTTTCTGTCACCATTAAACATTAGTCATGTGCTGAAACGAAAGAGAAATTTGAAACCGTTACAAAGAAAAATATGAGCTACAGTTGTATTGAGAGTGTGTTTAGCCCAGCTAACTGGTGGGTCTCTAATGCAGATATCCATAGCACCTAGTTCTCATTCAAAATCTCGTTTTTCATTTTAACTAAGACGTTTTTTGCATGAATGATAAAAATGATCAATTTTAACACAACTTTAATTTCTATGAAATATTGGATGGTCTGACCACCAATCTATAAACCAGTGACATCATGACATCATAACTTTCCTAAATAAACAGAGCTGCAGGAACAATAGCTGTGTTTTCATTAGCAGAACTTCAGGGTAAATTCTAGGACGGGGAAACTGACCGGGAGATATGATGTCGCAGTCCTCTCAGCTGTTGTGTCTCCATCCAAAATATGTTGTTTCAGAACTTTGCACAGACATCAGTATATTGGGACTGCTTTGGCAGTGAGCGATGTCACTGATCAGCACCAGTAGGCATCCACAGTAACATTAAAAACATTAAAATCTTTTATTCTGTCATAAGTATGTCATAATTTCATCCATTCAGAGGATGAGAGCCGCTGTGTGATGTAAAATGTGGTGTTCAATGACCAGAAGAAGATCCATTTTTTACAGTGATCTATGAGACAACAAATCCCCGTTAATTAAATTGTTGTGGGGAGTTTCCCAGTGTTTTCCGGTGTTTGGAGGTAGATGGTTATTTTATTTTGCTTCTATTTTGCTTTGCCAGCAACTCTTCTAATTTTACTAACTAATCTGGACAACATCTGCTGATGTCATTACTACGGTGGCCCTGAAGTGCAAATCAGACCAACAAATCACTAAACACAACTACAAATTGAGAAGCACACAAACAAATAAGAATCACACTAATTAAGAATAACATGAAAAGAATAAGAAAAACAAAAAAATATTAAGAATAACACATACAAATGAAGAAAAACACAAACAAATTAAGAAAAACACAAACAAATTAAGAAAAGCACAAAAAAAAAAGAAAAACACAAACAAATTAAGACAAACACAAATAAATTAAGAAACCGGGAAGGGTAGGTACCAGTCAGCAACAGGAAACATCACTGATTGGTCGACTGCGCTGTTTGTCTTGTGACCCGGAAGTTACTCTATTTGTAGCGCATTTTCCAAACATGAACATTAGCGGTGACCACATAGTTGCTGCCATGATTAGACTTGAGCATATCCAGTATCACCTCGTATGTATGTCCTGAATCAAAATATTCTTGAATAGCGGCAGCTATGTGGTCACCGCTAATGTTCATGTTTGGAAAATGCGCTACAAATAGAGTAACTTCCGGGTCACAAGACAAACAGCGCAGTCGACCAATCAGTGATGTTTCCTGTTGCTGACTGGTACCTACCCTTACCGGTTTCTTAATTTCTTTGTGTTTGTCTTAATTTCTGTTTGTTTATCCTAATTAGTTTGTGTTATGCTTAATTTGTTTGTGTTTTTCTTTTTTTCTTGTGTGTTTTTCTTAATTTGTTTGTGTTTTTTTTTCTTGTGTGTTTTTCTTAATTTGTTTGTGTTTTTTTTCTTGTGTGTTTTTCTCAGTTTGTGTTTTAATAATTTCCTTGTGTTATTCTTCATTTGTTTGTGTGATTCTTATTTGTATGTGTGTTCAGTGATTTGTTGGTGTGATTTGCACTTAAGGGCCATCGTACATTCCCTACAGAGTTACAGCCAGTCAGCATGAGTTAACCAAAAGTTCCGCTCAGCTGCTCTGCTGGGCCTTTCTGAGTACCTACCCCTGATCAGGTACTCAGAAAGTTCCCGAAAACGGCCTTCTGGACGGTCTGGTCAAGTTGAGACACGCGCATGTTGGGATGTTCATGCAAATCTACCCTGAAGTTTCGGGAATGGAAACGCACCTAATATGGCTGCTGATCTACCCTATTGATGCTAGTCAGAATAATCAGCTGGAAGCTCCTCAGAACTGGTATAAGGAGCCCAAAGACTGGGGCACACAGAAGACATGCCATCATTTTAAAGAGAAGCCATTGTAGTTACTGAGAGTGGCTACACGGGAAGCGTAGCGCCGCGTCCCAGAAGCGCTGTGCCGAGGCGCTGAAGATAGACGCCAGTTCTGCTTGAAGAGCCGTGAAACTATTTTGTAATCTGTTTTGCCTTACGCCAATGAATTGCACCTGTTATACTTCAATTTCAATAAAAAGTAAAGCTGTGTGTTTTGATCACACTTGTCAAATTCTTTGAGATTCATCAGCTTGTAAAAGTTTATAATTTCCATGACAGCAATCAGACGTCGGCACGTTTGTATATATGATGTCACCACAGAATCCACTCCTTCCCAGCGTAGCTGCTTAACACATGGCCAGATTTATTCTTTCCTCTTGGAAAAAGAATTTGAACTTCACTAAACTTACAGCCATTTGTCCTCTGCTTTTCTCCTTAGCCGTTTTTATAAAACAATGCCATCAATTTGCCGCAACGCCATGGCGGCATCAGGGAGCCTTAGGTTGTTTATATTGTGGTGGTAATGTGGTGCAATCATGTCCTTTTTAGAAAAGATTAGGCGATGGCGGCATAAAGGGGGTATGGGGGTGGTCTCTGCACTGTTGCGGACTTCCGTTTATCTTGGACATAACCTGCGTTTTATTGCAATTGAAGCAGCGATCAGTACGTTTTTAACTAGCTGCTACTAAAGGCGACTGTCCCCATCACTCCCTGTGCAGTCTCTGATGATCTGAGCTCCAGCTCTAACAGAGAGACGCTCATGTAGCGTTGCAGCACTCCAGTTTGCCGTCTCAGTTGATTTTGTTCAAAAAGCAAAACTTATTTTCCGTGTTTACTTTCATTTTCAATATATTTGCGTCATCATGATACCGCCCTCTGTCGCGCCATGGTGCAATAGCCACTTATAAGACAGACCATTACCACAATATTACTACCAAGTGAGGTGGAATGCCATGCCGGCGTGGCGTGTTTATACGACACACCGTTGTGGTAATGCTACGCCGATTTGCCGGTATGGTGTGTCTTGTAAAAAGGACTATAATCTGATGCACTTTCGTAGTCCTGGTCATCTTTTCACACAAAACCTAAAATTACTTTTGCTCTCGTTGGAAAATAAGCGCTTTCTTGGCATCAGAATGCGTCTTTAAAATTCACAGACATCCAATGTTAAATCCATGGCACATAACACACAAGGTTGGAAACAAGCATTTTTATCCACATTGACTTGCATTCATTTTTTCATTCTTCTGTGGTCCAGAAGTAGATGGGCATGACTAGCAGCCTCAAATGTCAGAGTCCATTGACCAGCTCTGATGTCAAATGCAATATGGCTGCCTTGCATCTGAAGAGGGAATGTTTTGAATTGTTTTACAACAGGAACACAGTTAACTCCTTGCAGAGAATTCCCATAAATACACATAAAACCACGTCTCAGCATTAGTACCTTCATCATAACCTGCCCCTTCCAGTCCAGATCTACAGGGCAGGGCCTTTTTTTGCATTACTGGTATGTTGTTGCACAATACAATTTTACTAATTATTTTACAGTTGTTTTAAATGTCATATTAACAATAAGTATGCTAATTTTACACAAACTTATTTCATATTTCAGGCTTTAAAGAGTTGAATCAGTGCTGGTGTCATTCGGTGATTCATGTTACAGCATCCAAGGTATAAGTGAAATGCAAAATAACTCTAAATTGTCCCTGTGTGTGTGTGAGTCATTGTGTGGCTGGTTGTTTGTCCCGGACACCTGTCCAGGGCGTCCCCCTCACCTCACCCGATGACTGCTGGAGGTAGACGCCGGCTCCCTGAGATCCTAGGAGGAAAAGCGGCTATGAAAATGAGTGTTTTGAAGTTGCATACATGTGTGGTTTGTGGGATTAGGTCCTGCAGTCAGATCTGTTATGCTGACTTTGTCTACAGTCGGCTGATGTCAGTAATCCAGGCCAAACTAAGGCATTCATCTGAACTAGTTAGATGGAGCGCCCGGACATTTGTTGTCAGGAATAAGTGAATATCCTCCAGCCTGTCAGAAGCTGCAGCTGGAGCTTGACCTTGCTGCTAAAATAAACATAAAGCTGCTACTAATGTCAAAAACAGGCATTATTTAAGCTTTATCAGTGCTGTTTTAGAGACAGCCAAAACATTTCCTTGTTGCATACATCCAACCATGGCAGTAGTTAAGCCTGCATGCTGGAGGAGAGTTCTCCCAAGTGGTGATATTTCTCAATGATGCGATAAAAATAACCTGTTAAAAAAGCACATAGTAGGTGGGATTATTATCTGTTGCACCTGTGACTTTTGACTTAGTGTTAAAAAGACAGAATAATCAGTGATCAGAGATGAGCATTATTATTTCAAACATGCTTTTTTCTGAAACCAGGTCAAACTCTTACACGCCGAGGAGTGTGAACGCACCATTTATGCATGAAATCTAATAGGGTGATGTATGGCAAGTATCTTTAGGGTGTATTTAAACTTGTGGGAGGCGAGCAACAGTACCGGGTCCAGCAGGGTGATTTTTTTATACATTATATTAAGATTATTGAGCTCCTGAGTTTGCAGAGCCACATAAAATAATCTTTTTTACAGTTTGATGTGAGCTACATTTGATCTGAAAATATTCAATACAAGCCTGACTCGTGCAATCCACAAGAATGCCAGTTGTGTTTTTGCTAAAGCTGCAGCCGTCTCATCATCACCAATATGTTCTGAACCTGTCACACAAACCTGCGTATAAGCCTGCATCTTCCTCCTCATCCATTTCCCTTCCCTGGCAGCCAGAGGAGCGGCAGTCCAATGCTAGCCACATCACTTGTGCTTTCAGGCATGCATTTGATCCCTGTGTAAATTGCTTTCCCCTCAGATAAGTTACCTCGCTGACATGTAGATGGGGGGAGGGGGGGCTGTAACTCCCCAGAGATTGCAGGTGGAAACATTTTATTAGATCCGGTGGTGCTTCATAGGCTGGAAATCCTCTCATTACTTTTCTTTATCTCCGTTTGCCTGATCTTTAAGTCAAAGACAAATATTGTTTAGTCTCTGAAACCACACAGAGTATCGGCCCACTTATTGAATAAGCTCCAACACACTGAATATTAATATTGGGAAACAGGAAATAGCTTCTTTGTGGTCCTGGAGTGAAAATTCGTACATTTATATTAGTCATTAATCTCTTCTGTAATGATAAATCTAGAGAAATTGTCATGAAAGGTCAGCTTTCTTTTCTTTTTTGTGGCTTTCGGGACCGTAGTCTGAACCTTTGGTGTGTTTCAAATTGATTGTGACCTAATTCTGTAATTCTCTTTGAGTGCATTGATTTCTTACCTCTGACATTCAACACCATGCAGCCGCACAGCTATCTCTGAGCAGGACGTGATGTAACATCATACCAGGCGCTGGCAGGGCTTTCTTCATCGTTGTTGGGAGGAAGAGAAAATATCTAGACATGAAAGCCAGTCTTAATGCATGATATCAGTAGCCTTCTTCTGCCCACCGTCAAAATCAAAGATATATTGAAGGCTTGGAAGGAAAAATCGATAAAGAAGAAGACCGTGTTTTGTAGAGGGGTCACATGAGCAAATGGGGTCATCCTTTTGTCTCCCGACTGTACGAAGGTCAAACTGTTGACCCTTTTTCGTAAACTCTTGTGACTCAAAACTCAGTTTAAATATTTAATTTACATATTTGTGCTTTTGGACAGTTGGGATTAAATGTGCATGTACAGCAGGGGTAGCAGTAGCTCATCAGGTTGAGCGGTTTATCCAGTAATTGGAAGGTTGCAGGTTCGATCCCGGACAGAGAATTATGCTGTTGTGTCCTTGGGCAAGACACTTAACCCACGTTGCCTGCTGGTGGTGGTCGGAGGGACCGGTGGTGCCTGTGCTCAGCAGCCTCGCCTCTGTCAGCGCGCCCCAGGGCAGCTGTGGCTACATCGTAGCTCATCACCACCAGTGTGTGAATGTGTGTGTGAATGGATGAATGATACACTGTAGTGTAAAGCGCTTTGGAGTCCTTACTCTGAGAGGCGCTATACAAGTGCGGGTCATTTATCATAAAAACTAAATGTGACAACGTAAGGTAGAAGATAACGCTGGGTTCTGTAGTATGACGTCATCAAATAGACTAGGAAGTTTTAAAATTTGAACGGCTACAGCTCCCATCCCTGCTCCTCCCTCCCCGTCATACGGGAGAGCCATCAGACTAAACATCAGAGCTAAAACGTCGGTCCGAGGCTGAATACTGTGCTAATCACTCATATCCAATTCACAAAAGATAAATCCTTGTTCTGTTCCCTCCCTCCTTCCTCCACAGTCAGCTCTACATTTACAGACTGACATAAAATCAGTTAGCTTTCAAGCTAGCACCACATTAGCTTGTAGTAAACAGCATACAACAATCATCTGCACTATTATTTATTTTACTTATTTGTTGAAGGTGACAACAATCCTCTCTACACTTGATCCTGCTGTGACTAGCTGTTAGCCTGTCAACCCAGTCAGAAGTAGGCCTAAACTCCGCTTCTCTGAACTGAGGTCATTCAAAGGGCTAACAGTTCCGCAGAAACCCACCGATAATGTGTGTCTTAAGGTTTTCTATCCCTTAAAAATGCCGTTTTGTTTCCCATATTAAAATGAAAATGCTAAAGATCGACATAAAGTTAAACATCATCAATGATGAAGATAAATAATTCACGCGGAAGCTTTTTCATCTCCCAGACTGCTGGTCTGTTGTCTCTAACATATTTTTTTCCTCTTAAGATTCCTAAAGAGATTGGGAGTAGCCAGAGACCTTAGCACAAACGCATAAATCTTCCTATCGCCTTATCGCGGTGGTCATTTTCATTTTTCACCTGGTGCACATTCGGAAGACGATGATTATATTTAGTAAAAACCGAAACAAAGAAAATGGTAATTGTTTTGACATATTACTCCTAAGTGGGAGCTGTTTCATTTGTGCAAGAATTCATCTTAGCTGTGGGCTTATTGTCATGGCAACAAGCACATCATTTTTACCTCAGCAGCCCACTTCAGCCTTTCATTTCCTTCTCTAGGTGCTGATGAAACTGATAGGAGAATTATCTCGTCTTGTTTGTGCTAAAGCGCAAGTAAAGCAGCGTTGCCATCCTGATGTGTTTAATCTCAAATTAATGTAATATACTGCAGCATCCTCTGCTTCGGAGCCGAACCATCAGCGGGAGGAAAATTTATGGTGTGTTGACTCCACTGCTATCCTGTTAATATATCAGAAACAGGGATCAGATGAGATTAGTGAACTCTTCAAAGCTGCTCTTGTAATTGCCTTCAAGAGCCAACATTAAGGCAAGCTCAACACAAATCAAGAAATGAGGCATGAAATAATTAGGCCACTTCTTTCTGTTTGGCTTAAAGTCTCTTTCTGTTTTTGTCACTTCCTTTCCTCACACTCTCCTAATGGTTTTACCGTAGGTGACGATCCTGGTGGATGGGATTCTCACCACTACTGGCTACACTCAGGAGGACTACACCATGCTGGGCTCTGATGATCTCTTCTACATAGGGGGCAGCGTGAACACAGCTGACCTGCCAGGTTCTCCAGTCAGCAACAACTTCATGGGCTGTCTGAAGGATGTGAGTAAAACCTCGCTTCACGCCGTGCGCTGGAAACATTATCCTAACCTCCTTTGATACCACCATGCCTTATTACGGGCCGTGCATGTTCAGCGTATGGAAATCTCACCTTTGCATTTGCACAGATTCTGCTGTTGTAGGGTATTTGAAGGAGAAGCTTTCAGCGGGGAGGCGTTGCTGTGCATTCACACACTTCTGCGGGAATCCCTCTGAGGACGCTGCACTAATATACACGAGAAACAATCCTATCCTGACACATCAGCTGAACCCACTTTTCTTCACTGCTTCCACATTTTTGAAGCCTTTCTCTCCTGCCTGCACCCGTCACATCCAATATCCCCAGCATGCAAGACAGGATTGTACACTTTCATTATCAGTGGTAAAGACAAAGCAATGAGTACAGTGGTGCTAATTAAATTAAAGGCTTGGTGTTCCCCAGAGGAATGCAGACTGCCTGTCACTTTTCATGCCAGAACTTTAAACCAAGATCAGTTTATGTTTAAAGTAACATTTTGTGAAATTTCACACAACACCACAAGATCGTAAAGGCCAAGTTCACTGAGAAAGACTCGTTATTGACTTGTTATTTTTAAAATATGATCGTTCACTCTTCGTTTATTTCCTGCATTAACCACCTATATTCATTCATTGACTCGCCCATCTTGACTGCTGGTGGGGAAGGCTGTTGCTGGTTTAGCGTCCAGCAAACAGCAGAGAACATTTCGGCTAGTAGAAGCTAAGTGTTAGCATTAGCAACTCCACCACACAGCAGAACTCACTCAGGTTTGTGTTATTTTGTAGAGAATAGACATCATCGTTGATGAGCTAACAGAGTCAGTGGTAGAGTCGCGTTGCTGTTATCCAGTTAAAGGCCAGATGCCCGAATATCAGGACTCCAAATCCTTCCACTCCCTTCTGCTCTGGCTAACTTATGGTTCCTGAAAAAGGAGTGCAGGAGTTTCTGTTCAGAGAGATCAACTCATAAGGCATTAATTCATACATACATACATACATAGTTCATAGAGGCTACTGCAAATGTGGAATAAGCAAGTGAACTTATACTTGGGCCCTGTACACACGTAGATAAACAATACCCGAAATGATTATTTAAAAAACTGGAAAATAAATATTTGCAAATTATCTGTTTCTTGCAGACATAAATAACTAATGTTTTAGGTTTCACATCAGTGCCCATGACCGTTGACATCACATGTGCAACCTGTTTACTCTCACTTGTTTTTACAAGCTCCAGTGCTGCTCTATGTAGAAGACCACAGCAAAAGACGATGCCAGGGCAGTTATTACCCAGCAGACTTCATTAATCAGAAGAATGCCTTTTGGCAAAGATGCAGAAGATTTGGGGAACCACTGCCTCCTACAGGCTTTGCATGCCTATGAATGTGCTTCACAACAAGTTTATCTCCTGTATGGAAGGGGGAGGATGTTCGGTTTTACAAAAACCCAGCTACGTGTGTACATGGCTCTAGAGTTTGTGTTAGAATGGCTGGCAGTTTCTATCACTCGCATCTGAAGCTAAATATCTGTAGAAGTGACTGAATTTTAGACATTTTTATGTTTTGCATTAGCCGTGGTGGCCATCTTAAATTAGGGCTGAGTGAAAAAGTGTATTAGTGCTGGACGACCATCCGATCATTCGTTCTTGTCATTCAGATCTGTCCAGGGATTTATGAGATTTTGCTCCCAGACGAAAATGTGCAACTCTAGAGATAAATGGTCTTAAAACTTGAAATATCTCAATTGGTCAGTTGTGTTGGGGATGATTACTAAAAATCTAATTGTGGCTAAACGGCTTCAAAACCGACGAATTAGTAGCCATTTTCTGTGTTTGTGAAGGTTGGTGGACTGTGTCTACCTTGAAGATGGTTGACTCTAAAGGTTGTTCAGTTGTGTTTACTCTCTGAAATTTCATTAAAGTCCATCTAAAGGATTATGAGATTTTATTTTAACAGAAAGAAAAAACTGATTGTAATGGCAAATGATTTAAAAGTTTTGACTCTGTTAGCACTCAGATTAGGTGTTTGTGAATTTCAGCTACCAACAGCTTGCACTTTAGCTCAGTATGTGGAAAATTGACAGAATTATAGCTACTTAAGAGTCTGCTAAGGTCGATTAGCTGTGGCAGCCATATTTAATTGGCTTGAGTCCAAAAGTTAATTAGTTGTAGATGTAGACCCAGTGATTACCGTCTGGGAGTTTCATTAAGATCCATCCTGTGATTTTTCTTTTTTTTTTTTTTTTTGCTCATATTTAGACATATCTCACACATACACACACACACACACACACACACACACACACACACACACACACACACACACACACACACAACACACACACACACACACAAATTGAGGCAAAAACATTATGGCTCGCATTTTCCCTTTCAGAAAGCTCCTTTAACAAACAGATTCCATCCATTCAGAAACTTGGACTCAGAATCCTTTTCTTCTAATACAAATTCTGTGCTTCTGATTCCCATTAAACCCAGCTGCAAGGGCTGCATCAGAGAGCACGGTGTACCAGAATAGAACACACACATCACTTACATATAGGAAGCTGAAAACGCACAAGACAAATGGAGTGTAAATAACCTGATTAAGCTGCATGTAGCAGGAGCGGTGGCAGGTTTATAACAAGCAGCAGCTTCGTTAGGCGACAGAGCGAGGGCTCTGCAGTTTCCATACACGCTCTGCTTCTTCAACAAAATTATTCACCCAACACTGTGCAGCACTGAAGAAACCTTTGGCAATGACACTTTCTTGTCATTTCAAATATAGAATAACCCAAGGCCAGCTAAATATCAAGATGTTTTTTAATCCTATCAAAAACGCTAAAAAACACACCAAGCACTTCTTTTTGTTTTATGTTTGTTTATTATAAACAGCTGTTTGTCAGAAACTGTTAATTAGCTTAAATGTGACTAATAATGCCTTTATTGTAAGTTATAGTTTTATAGTCAATACCAAGTAACTTATTTTCACACTTCTTCTTCCGGCTCTTGGAGAGTACAGATGCTTTTTTCCTCCTCTCCTCCCTTTCTTATCCCAAGGCTCTTTGTCTGTCTTTGGGCGTACGGCGCTTCTGCATTTTTTCTGGAAACTGGAAATTATTAGAAATGGACCTGGTCAGTTGGTCTTTCAATGCGATTGACGATTTTTTCAATGATGAGAGCGGGAGAAGGGGCTCCCAGATGCACCTCTGGGACAGAGCCAGCCGGGCACATCATGGACTCCTGGAAACAGTGGAACCTGATCTGCCTCTCTCAACTGTCTGTAGAGGATTCTGAAGACGTCTGGATATTCGTGGTGTTGGTGTCGGTATTCCAGCTGTTTGGCCTGAGCGGTTACCTGGCTTACCGGAAAATTAATGAGCTTTCGAGGAATATTGGCTCAATCCCAGAGCTCAGGGATGGATTACTCCGCGCTGTGAATGCACAAACTCATATAATTGTTGAGATGAGTCGTAAGCTTGGAACTTTGGCTGAGATTTAGACTCTGGCACAGAAGGTTGATTCCATCAAGGAGCGAGTTGAATTTCTGATTTTTCACTTGTGATTTTTTTTTATCCTCAAGTCTTACAAATGTTTGACGTAATTTTATATGTAATTGAAAATCAAGAATTACCACCTGCTCTAGACTGAAGCAGATAAAGAATGATTCCTGTGGTATTTATTATTGTTTTTGGTTCTTTGTTTATGGGTCAACTGTACTTTTTAATAGTTTTTACAGACTTTTGAATCTAATTTAAAGATCTTTCTTAATTGACGTAAAACATTACAGTAAAATTAGAGGTTAGTACATGAAAGGACAGCTTTCAAAAGTGACAACGTTTTTGATGTGAGACCAAAACATTTTCATAAAGTAAGTAAAAGAAATCCAGTCATCCTAAAACAGAATAATTAAAAAGAGCTTCTCAGGATGATACCATTTGTAGCACAACACAAACCCAGTAGAGAACATTTGTATTCAACGTTTCATTATTGTACTTTTTTATTTCTAAGAAAATCAAACCACAAAGTTTACACAATAATTGACTTATGCTTCTGCAAATCAGTGTCAGCTCTGCTTAAGCCCCCTTGGCACGCACACACACATACACACACAACATTCAGATGACAGACTTTAAAGGTTTAACTGTTCATCAGACATATTTTATTTACATAAATTAAAATAAAAATTAATTGAATGAAAATTATAAATTGGAATTGGTCACGGTTTGGCGCATTCCCCAGTATGAGGTCTTGATTTGATCTCTTGTTTTTTGTTTTGACACAGACATCTCTAGAAACCAAGTGAGGAAATCAGAAGCCCATTTCGGGGGTGTGGGGGGAGGATAAGTTTACTCGAGTAAATGACCTAATCCTTGGAGGTTTTTCTCACTTTATAACCCTACTTTCTACTTTGTCCACTACATTCTTCCTGTTTTAGACATGAAGCTAGTTCTGCACTCGTCAGCTGCCCGAAAGCCATTGAGCTAATTGCTGCCACTCACCCACCTGGTTATCACCACTTTGGCATTGCATTAGTCAGGGTGGTGAAAGTGCCCGTGGAGGGATGTCAGTGCCATTGGAGGTCTGATAAGTTGTGCCTGTTTTTCCTCCAAACACAACGTCCCCAGTAGATTTCAGATCCAACAACACTTAAAGACAAAAGACTTGTTTACCCCAAGGACGAAGCCAAGCAATGGTCTGTATTCGCTCTTCAAGGAGTCTGCACATAAGTCTATTTGGGAGAGTTAACAGATTAACAAAAACCCAGGAGTCCTCTGCACATAGAGCACTACAGCCCTGGACAAGGAAAACAAGTGTTTTTAGAAAAGAGTGAAGGAATCTGACTTTGTAGAACTGGTGGATTGTCGAAGGGAGCCATTGTTGAGAAGGCTTCTCGTTTTGAATACAATTGAACTTGAAATGCCAAAGATATTATTTTTCCATACTATCCATGACATGTGAAATGAACAATAGTGTGATTTTTAATTTAAAAGAAAGAAAAGTAAGAAAATGATATTTTATATAGCGCCTCTCAAGATAAAAATCACGAGTCGCTTCACAAAAACAAAAACTACCGTAATTAAAGTATAAAAACGATTCTTAATAAAATGATTCAAATATGTTTAAAATGAGAAAAAATTATTGTTATTAAAAACAATTTAAGGAAAGGGAGAGAGAAAATTAATAGGAAAGAGGGCAATCAATGGATTCCGGGAAAGGCGGAATACTAGCAGAATAAGGAGAGGGTGGTGATGAAGGTCACGCAAAAGCCAGCTTGAGTTTCAACTGCTTTTTTAAAGGAGACTACTGAGTCCATTGATCACAATCTCGGGGGAGAGAGGTCCAGAGTCGGGGGCCACAGCAGCAAATGATCTGTCTCCTTTGGTCTTTAGCCTGGTGCGCTGCACAACCAGTAGGCTTTGATCACTGGACCTCAGGGACCTGCTGGGGGTGTAGGGACTGAGAAGATCACCAATGTATGATGATGCTTGTCTATGTAAGGCCCTAAAGACCAGAACCAGGATCTTGAAATGAACTCTGAAGATGACTGGCAGCCAATGAAGCTGGAGGAGAAGCGGGGTGATGTGGGTCTGTTTGGAGGACTTGGTCAGAAGCCGAGCACAGGCATTCTGAACCACCTGTAGACGGTTCAGGGAGGTTCTGCTCAGACACGTGAAAAGAGAGTTACAGTAGTCTAAGCGTGAGGAGATGAAGGTGTGGATAACTGCCTCAAGTTCAAAGCGGGACTGAATGGGACTCAGCTTTGCAATGTTCCTGAGATGGAAGAAGGAAGAGCGAACAAGAGAACTGACATTCAGCTGTAGAAAGCTCCCAGCCATCCAGGTTTTGATAGAGTCTAAGCAGGTGTGTAACAGCTGCAGCTTAGACGTCTCATGGGGCTTAAAGGAGATGTACAGTTGGATGTCATCTGCGTAAAGATGGTAGGAGATTCCTTTGAAGGAGCTCAAGATGTGCTGAAGACGAAGCAGATAGAGGAGGAAGAGTAATGGCCCCAGCACAGAACCTTGTGGGACACCATGGGTGAGGAAGGTTGTAGAGGACATAAACTTGGTGACGGCCACAGAGAAAGAACGCTCATGATAAGAGGACAACCACTCAAGAGCAGATCCTGATAGGCCTACACATTCTCACACCCGAAGCGTCGAAAAATGACGATGGGTGACCAAGCGTCAGGAGGCAACGTGCTGTGCCAAAGCATCGTTTTCTGACTGCTGTTGTAAAACGGAGATTTCACCGAATTGTGACCTTTACCCTCTTGCTATTTAACCTCCCCCTCACCCCCATTCTAACCTTACTCTTCTTCCACCTACAAAACTTTGTTTCTAGTTGTATCGTCCCTCTCCAGCAGGGTTAACGGGAAGTTTAGAATGAGAAACTGGGTTAAGGTTAGGATGTGGGTGAGGGGAAGGTTAAATAGCAAGAGGTTAGAGGTTAAATGTCGGTTAAATGTGTGCAACAGAAACCAATGCTCTGGCACAGCGTGTTGCCTCCCGATGTGTTGGGACACCCATCGTCATTTTTCGATGCTTCGAGTGTGAGAATGTGTTGGATAGGCCTACCCAGTCTCTCAGCACAAAGAAAGACAGAAAGTTCTCACAGTCTGCAACAGAGTGGATGGAGGCTGTAGGAGAGGCAGGAGAGACGATGCTGCTGATGGTGTTAAACAGCACCTTGAGATTCAAACATTCGAACAAAACATTGGCAGCTCCAAGGGATGAGCTACAGAGGATTTAGCCTCTGCTGAAATCTGACTGGCTCACTGAAGGGCCCCTGTACTGTCACTCATCTGTCCTTTCCATGATCACCAGATTATACTGGGGTGCAAATCCAAGTCCAAACACTAAGTCTAGACACAAGTCTAAACGCTAATGAGTTAAATAAGAATTCCTAACATGAAATTTTGTGTGAGGATGTTGGACTAATACTTGGCCTCTTCTGTAAATACTGTGGCTCCTTGAGGGCCCCTGACTCAGAGAAATCTAAGATCCACCACTGATTTAAAAAGAAAACAATGTCAACGCGAATGGCTGTGATCAGACCGACTCAGGCTGCATAAAGGAGCTCCATCTGAATATTGTATAACAGAAAGTATAAAGAAAGTAATCTTATTATTAATTAAATCATTATAAATTTCACATACCTTAAGCCTAGTCCTGTATGAGGGGGGTCTGTAGAAATTATTACATCCATTGAATTTTCTCCACTTTTTGAGGTGACCACCCAAGCTGTCTATTTGCCCTTTTAGTTTTAGTTGTTGGCAACAATTCCAGCAAAGAGGCTTGAAAAACCCTAACTTCTCCTTTCAGACGAACATCCAGACTTCAAGTCAGTGGCTTTAACAGTTTAGGGGACCGGTGTCGTTTCTTCTTCTTTCCATTTGCACCGAAGTTCAGCTTCCTTCAGACATAAGTAAAGATGAACACTAAGTGTCAAATTTTAATTGATTTATCTATTTTATTATATTTAGTTTGTTATTTCAGTAGCTCAAGTATGCCACCTTTGCCACTTCCAGAGGTCCTGTTACCCGTTTTCATCATCAGCCCCTGATGAAAAACTCACCGATCTGTTCATTAGATCGGTGCGTGCCTTGGTGTTTCACAGACAATAATTAGAAAACATTTATAACAGTAATTATAATCATGAAATATTTCATAGTTGTATAACATATTTTTTTGTTGTACTGTAACAGAAGACTCTTTTTGTCTTTTAATTCTACGTGACCTGCTCCTCCCCAGTCCCTAATAGTCCTTATTAAGCCATGATCAGTTTTGATCCTCTACACCTTTAAGCAACACATAAGCTTCGTGCTTCTCGCTCCTACTGGTGGAAAGCTGAATTACAACTGTCATTAATAGTGCTAACAATGGACTGATGCTAACACAAGCAAACTGATACTAAGCCACAAAGTAAAAGATTCCCACTTTTTTGTCAAAAATATTATTACTTACAAATCCTGTAGCAACAAAGCCAGGTCACCATCAGTCTGTGATTTGTTAGCCTTCTTCAGCTCCCTCAAACGAGTGTGGGCCAAAGACATACTCTTACTTTCACGTCAAGGCTCCGCCATGATGCCAAAAACAACGTCATCATCTTCTTCTTCTTCTTCTTGACAATCGGTAAACTGAAAAGCTAACTGCTCACATCTATATTAGCTATAGCACGGTAAACAGTTGAACCAGATAGAGATCCTCTCACTGTTTCTACCACAAATTGTTAAGTGTAGGTGCTGGTCAGCAGACAGCTACAGAGTGCTGTCTGCTGCAGAGTAGTCTAGATTATAGCTGAAGAACCACTGAAGCCAGTTTGAAAGCGATAGCTTAAATTGTTGAAAAGTGTTAAGTATTGCTTTATTGCAGACATAATGCTTTTTATGATGTCTGTGTGTGATAAAACAACATGTGACCCCCATCATCTTCATGGTCCACAGAAGAGTTGATGATTACTAAAAATCCTTTGGCTCCATTATTTCTAATGTGTTTATTACCTCTTTCGCAGGTTAAAATGGAGAAAGTATCTAGAAACAGAGATGCCTCTTTCTGCCCGATATCGTCTCCATGCTTTCGTCAGACTTCTTCTGTGCTCAAAAACAGCTTCAGTGAGCCAGAAACAAACTGCTTAAAATTTAATTTAGCTTTTATATTCACCTTTAGCCACAGTTACGCAGTTACAGTTACAATTACAGTTAATACTCAACAGTAATGGAATATATGTTAAAGACTCAATAACACTGTGTTTGCTTTAATAAAGGATGTAACGTGGACATTTTAAAGCACCTTTTTGCATCAGTTGAGTAGCGCTACATGGACTGTTTACACAACTACTGTGCCATCTGAAACCACTGAAATTAAAATGAGATGTTATTTATGGACAGGTTATTGTTCCGGTGGTGCTGCCAATGCTCCAACCTCCGCTCTGTGGGCGCTGAGGCTGGTGGTGGTGTTTAGACCTACTACTGCTGTGCATAATCACACAGATGTACTGTAGGCATGCAGGGAGACATGAGAGGGGAAAAATAGAGAGCTGTGATGATGGGATGACAGGTCCACAAAGTCCTAGTAATGACTGAGGGCTGTGGGAGAGCCAGAGGTGGTGAACTGGTGACCTGTCAGGTCCAGGTCAAAGGTCCTGCCTTCAGTGATGAACAAGAGGGTCTACTTCATGCATGCATATTTATCTCACCCCGCTAGGGAGAAGGAGAAGAAACAAAAAAAGGGCAGCAAGGAAAATATTTAGTGTGTAAACACTGGAACTATTCAGGGAGTCTTATTTTACTGAACGTGGAGATTGTGGGCAATGACTAATGTCTCCAACCATCACAGATGTGAGCGCAGCTCTGCAGGCCATCAGGTTCATCAGGTGGAGGGAAAATAATGGGCGCTTTAAGACGAATGTCACGACTGCAACAACAAACAAGGGGGAGACAGATTTGTCTTTGATGTCAAGAGTTTATAGTGTGAGCCCGAAGGATGTCCCGCTCTGCATCATTATGTCTCTGTCTCTTAATGCGTGGAAGATCGTTAGTTATAAGGACAGTTGTTGGAAGCAGAGAGGGTCACTCCTCACAACAAGAGCATTCTGGGCACAAGGGCTTTGTTAGCTGACATTAGCTGAGCTTTATTCTTGTGTTTTGGGATCCTCTATAATCCATCTAACACAGAGAAGCATCTGAATCTGTGAAATAGGATTCCTCTCCCTGCATTGTCCTCTGGCTTATATAATCCTTCTGCAGAGGTCACCGTGCCTTTTAGCTGCCATCTGTGCATCTTGTGCGAGTTCCTCCTTTAGACCGACTTCTCGTTTTAAAATTTGCTTGTTACACTTATTTGTCGATGGTCAGTTTCCCCATCTGATTCAGATGCTTAATTAGTCACACTGAGGCGGTGTGAAGTGTGATACTGGCTCCTGCTGCCTCTCAGCTCTGCTGTTAGTCCTGTGTGCAGCGTGGTGTGTCACCTCGGGCGGTGGCTGGTAGCAGAGTGAAGTGGCAGATAACAGTGGGGTGACCTACGACTGATGCAAAATGAGACAAGGAGGTGTCCTGTGAATACTGATCAACCCAGCGTGAGAATCAAAGATATAACAAAGAAACCTGCAGAAGCATTCTGCAGAAATATGTTTAAACTGGGTTGGAAGACCCAAAGAAGCTCTTTGGTTCTGATTGTAAACCAGAGATGGACAAAGCTTCTGCACATGAAGATGTGAAATCGATCCAATCTGAACGATGTTTTACTGTTTTCGCTTTAAGTCCTATTTTATAAGGTAAACAAGTAAAATAGTTAAAAGTCATCTTTCTACAATCTTTCTGTGCAATCTATCAAAGTCCATTGTTTGGTTCTTTTCTAAACACAGACTATTGATTTGTTTTTACCTTTTTAGCTGAAAAGTTTCGACTAACACTGTAGCCATCCTCAGAGCACCGCCTCAGATTCGATATTTGTGTCTGTGTTGGTTCAGTCTGTAATGTTAGCCAAATGTCTACCAGACCACACGGACCTGGCTGAAATTGCCAGGAAGTGTCATTGATTCGCTGATTAAAGGAGGGAGTCAGCTGGATTCAAGATGGCCGCCACAGCTCATCACCATTAGCAAACACAAACATGTCTAGAACTCAGTTTCAGATTCATTAGCAGTTACCGAGCCCCCACAATGTGGGTCAAAAATTGAAGCAAACGCGGAAATGAAATAAATTGCAGTTCCACCCTCATCCACTGGGGGCTGGTGTCAGAAGCGAGCAAATCCTCATTGACTCCCATGTTAAAAATACCAATTTCACAGCAGAAATAAACATGTTTACAGCCTGGTACCAAAACATGTTTTTTGTTTAAATGATCTAGTTTACACTCATGACCACTCTGAGGGGGGTGAATTTTCTTCTCACTCTTCTGTTTAAGTGTATTAAAAGCCTAAAATTCTGTATAATTAATGAGCATCAGACCCACGTGACCACAGAGCTAGCTCCAGGGAAAGGCCTCAGCAGAGCCTCGGTCTGGCCTGAAAACTGTTCGGTCTTTTTCAGTCTCTCAACTTAGACCAGTGGTCGGCAACCTGTTCCCATCAAAGAGCCATTATTACCCGTTTCCCACAGTAAAGAAAACACTGGGAGCCACAGCAGCCACGGCGTTGTGGGCGGGGCCTACCCTCAGACAGCAGAGAGCTGCTTTAACCAATCACAACAGGTGACAGCAGCCAGTGCCGGTCGCTCGTGTACGTCAAAGTTATCTTTCATAAGACGATAATCAATAAACGTCAGCTTAGATTTTAACATGTACCGTTTAACCATGAAATTTAAATGTAATAGGGTAAAACCCAGTGCATTTAACATAATGCTGCACTTTAGAAAATGGGTTGAAATATAACATGTTGGTGGAGCTGGGTTCCGACTATCGGCTTGTGGAGCTCTCGGGAGACCGATGTTTTCCACTCGTTCTCCCCTCCCTGCAGCTCGGCACGTCTCTGTCTGATCGCGGCTTCTGTCTGCTGCGCGGGCTGCCGACTTGTGGAGCTCTGGGATGGAAACCTTTCCACCCGGTTCTCCCTAGCGGCCGCTCTGCGCATTTCAGATTGCAGCGGTGCTAGTCTGCTGTGCGGCTGCCGGCTTGTGGAGCTCTCAGGAGACCTCTGTGTTCCACCATAGACTGTACATACGTGTTCCACTCAGTTTTACCCAGGGGTCAGCCCGGCGTATCTCTGACAAAAACACCTGAACTTCATCATTTTTCTACATTAAACCATCTTAGTTTGAAACCCAGGCCTGGAAGATGCTGGGTGGCATGTCTATCTTTTAAGAATGTTCTGCTTTTAATTGTTTAAACTTTACTTCCTGTTCAGTTTTGTTAAATGTTGCTTCCTGTATTGTGTCATTCGCATACCTGTATCTATATGTGTACAAAAACTTTCTTGTAGATGGCCTGTATTTGATATAGCACCTTTTAGAGTCCTGGAAGCCCACCAAGGTGCTTTACAACAAAATCAGTCATTCATCCATTCACACACACATTCACACCCTGATGGTGATGAGCTACGATGTAGCCACAGCTGCCGTGGGGCACACTGACGGAGGCAAGGCTGCCAAGCACTGGCGCCACTGCTCCCTCTGACCACCACCAGCAGACAAGGGGGGGTAAGTGTCTCGCCCAAGGACACAATGACAAACTGAGTGGGGCTCAAACCTGCAACCTTCCGATTATAGGCCAAGCACTCAAATCCTGTGCCACCGTCACCCCAGATATTTGTTGTTTCTTCCACTTCATTTCCAGCTCTGACTTTAGTCAAATGCTTCCTGTGAATTTGATTTGAACTCCTTGTAAAATTCTCAACAAACCTCCTCATCAGGATTAGTACCTTCATCAAAAACCTGTGGTTTTCAGTCCTATACATGTTTACCGCCCCGCTGGTGGAGGTTCTGCCGGTTTGAATTCTCTCATGCAGCAGCGCCTGTAAAACAGCACGAGTGAGAGTTCACAAACTGCAACTATAGCTTGAATTATGGTTAAGTGTGTGTGTGTGTGTGTGTGCGTGCGTGCGTGCATGCGTGCGTGCGTGTGTGTGTGTGGTAAAAACCATCAGGTGTGTCTAATAACTCGTGTGTAAGTGCACAAACCACTGAGGGCGGCGCCAGCTCGCCAGCCTCCCATAGACTCCCATTCAAAAACATCTGCGTTCTTCCTGAAACATTAAATTAAATCCCCTCTGGATGTATGAGGTAAATAGTAACTCTAACGGAGGATTTCCAGGTCAGAGGGAGCAGCTGGTATTGTGAGCTTGTCTTTATAGCAGCTGTTTACTAAGTAAAATCAGATAATACCATACTTACAGGATGTCACCGTAGATGAGTACCATTTCATTCAATTAAAGCCATCTTGGTAAACGTATGATGTGCACTCTTAGTGGCCTTGAAACAAGGCTCCATCTTTCATCCATATTCTGTTTTTCCTCCAAACATTGATAAAAACCAGATAACAACCTGATGAAAACCTTGTAATAAATACCTGTAGATCCTTTTAAAAGACTTTGCTTTTATCTGTCAGAATTCACATTCAGCCTTCATCTACAGGGGTATTTTATTTGAACCCATTTGTTTATTCAAGCTCTCCAACTTTAGACACATCATGAAAAATGGATGGATCTGACCTGGAACGACCTGTTCAATCAAACCCCTTAATCCACTGAGACTGCCTGAATGCATAAATGAGGGATTTTTAGTGTCACTCCTACATAATTAAAAGGCCAGCCGATCACAGTGTTTACCTGTTTGTGTGTTACTAAAGCATCTTCTGCAGGTGACTCCTGGCGGACCACAGCAGAGACCGTGATGTTTCATAAGCGATCCTAGATGTTTACAGGCTCTTTTCCTTTAAGATAAAAATAAATCAGTCCGGCGGGTGGATTTAGTATGAATGTCTTAGTTCATGTGCTTGCCTGCCATCCAGCCTCCAAACTGTTACATAAGATTTTTGTTTTCCATTAATTTGATTGAGTTTTTGAAGCATTTCATAACAAAGAAGAACAGATAAATACGAGCTCACATAAAGAGTTTAATGTCTCTGGGTGAACATGATGTGCTCTGAGCTCACACAGGTTCTCAGCCTCCATAAGTAAATGTCAACCAAATGTTCAGCTCAGTAAGGATTTAATGAAGAACTATCATCTAGAGTAGTTCCTAATCTTTAACAGTTAACATGCTCAGACTCTAGGTGTTGCTCTTTAGGCCTTTTGCTTCTTCTGGGAGATCGCCAATAAAATGTTTCTCAGTGATAATCAGAGAGAAACCGACTCTCAACATCCATACTCCCAGACTTTATCGTTGGCGTTATTGAATAAATAATTCACCTGAAGATACAGATTGTGCTAACTGATGAGTTACTAATAGGTCATATTTTGTTTAGCATCAGATCCTCCTTTAGAGAGGTAGCTAGCCTAGAAATCTAGACAAACCGTAGCAGTAGCAACGATTTAGCTCTGCAAGTTTGTTTAGCCACGCTCCATTGTAGACTCAGCCAGTCTACCATTGGCCTGATCAGTTTTAGGTCTGCCCAATCACAGCGATCTACATTTGTAGAGAGATGTTGGGTGGGCTTAGCAGCAGAGCCGTGATGGAGAAAAACTACAAAGATGGCGTCGGCTGTGGAAGAGCACTCATTTTAAACAACTTTGGCATCAATATTAGACTGTTCAGACTCTGGCTTTTCTTTGAGACATGAGATTTATTGATAAAATGATGGATTTGTTTCTTCTTCTTCTTCTTCTTCTTCTTCTTCTTCTTCTTCTTCTTCTTCTTCTTCTTCTTCTTCTTCTTCTTCTTCTTCTTCTTCTTCTTCTTCTTCTTCTTCCTCCTCTTCTTCTTCTTCTTCTTCTTCTTCTTCTTCTTCTTCTTCTTCTTCTTCTTCTTCCTCTTCTTCTTCTCCTTCCTCTTCCTCTTCTTCTTCTTCTTCTTCTTCTTCTTTGGTGTATGGCGAACGGCCCCATTGCCCTTATTTCCATAGTGATGAATATGCCACGTTGTTCATTGTCCAATAGCATGCAGAGGCAGTTTTAAAGACAACTGTATATCCCACCCCACGGCTGAGCTCTGTCTATGGGTCGTGGCCAGACTATATATTCTCATATACAGGATGGCATGCCAAGCTAGAAGGTAGCTTGATTTTGGAGATTCACATGATAATGGCCTTGAGAAATCTCCTAACTCTAATCCCATCATCTCTTCTGTTTAGACCAGTTAGCTGGTTTATACCCTTCAGTTTAAAGTGACAATGTGTAGTTTTTACCATTAATTTCTGGAAACATCCATTGAAATGTTGTCATAAATTACTTAAAAGATGTCCAGTTTTTGAAAAATAATGTCAGTTTCATAACATATAATCATAAAAATGTGTTCCAACATTCATGGAGCGGGTCTAAGTCTCTGGACGACGCCATGTTGGATGCCATGCTTCCTTCTACGGAAGTCTGTGAGGACAAAATGCATTTATGTTTATTTATTTGGCAGACCCTTTTATCCAAAGCGACTTACAATTTATAACCTATAGGGCATGTTGTGATCTGTGGGGGAAACCGGAGTACCCGGAGGAAACCCACGCATGCATGGGGAGAACACGCAACTCCACACAGAAAGGCCGCAGCAGAGTTTCAAACCTGCAACCTTCGTGCTGCAAGGCAACAGTGCTAACCACTGCGCCACCATGCAGCCCATTTACTGATTTATAACAAAATTGTCACCATTAAAAACATTGTTGCTTTACACGTTTACCTCTTCACTCATTGCCAGTGATGAAAGGGTCTCTGATGTTCTTGTTATTTTGCTGGAGGTTGCACTCCCTGGGATTTTTGACCCTAATGGCCATCCGTTGGTAAGGTTTTATTTGAACACAAAAATGATGCTTGCTTGTAGTGATTTAGGTACGTGCTGCTCCCATCACCAGGGAAAATACACACTGCCACTTTAAGGAAATTCTGCATAATCTTCTAATCACTGAGTTCACATTAAAAGTTGTTTTTTTAACAACTTCCATTTTCTAAATGACAGAGAAGTTTCCAAATGATTCATGAAAGCAACCATCTGGCAGGTCAGATCCACCCCTCACCTGTCATGTGTGATTTCACCAAAACCAAGATAGCAACAGCTAAATGTGAGACTCAGTGATTCGAAACACATCTCCACTCTCAACGTCGCTCTTCCATTTTCAGATCATGGATCTGGTGCTTTTCATTTCAGACGTTTAGTTCACTTTGACTTATTCATCTAATTTACTCCTGTAATAATAGAGATCTTTTTTATCCATTCTTTAACAGGTTAACTACATGAAATGTCAAAAAGATATTTAACTAAACATGTTTTTTGGTTTGATGTCTTGTTTTAAGGTTCATTTACAAAAAAGCGTCAGAAAATAAAATTGGTTTTAAGAAAAATCAAACAATAATCAGATTAAAACAGTAAGCGGGACCTCATATGATGAAAGATAATGTCTGATCCAACAAATGATTTTGAACATTCAGATAATGAGTTGGATTACCACATTATACGCTCATTAATCCGTTTAATGAAACATGCCAGTTTATTTGAGTTCTGAGATGACTCAGCATCCTTGTGAATGCGTTGGTGTCATAATGACTGGAGTATTTATTGATGACTCATTTTCAACCTTTATCTTAAATTGATGCCCCTTCGCCCGCTGCCATCTCACCGCCACGTCTCTTGTTTATTAGGTGGTCTACAGGAATAATGAGTTCAGGCTGGAGCTGTCGCGGCTGGCTGAGCAGCGAGACCCCAGGATCAGTATCCATGGTGACCTGATATTCAGCTGCGAAAGCATGGAGGCTCTGGAGCCGATCACCTTTGACGTGCCGCCTGCCTACCTGACGTTGCCCAGGTGGAACACCAAGAAGACAGGCGCCATTTCTTTTGACTTCCGCACCACAGAGCCCAACGGCGTGCTGCTCTTCAGCCATGGCAACCTGCAAGGTACGCTGCCCGACAGGAAGCCCCGCGCTGACTTCTTTGCCATGGAGCTGCTGGACGGGTTTATCTACCTGGTCATGGACATGGGCTCCGGCAGCATCAAGATTAAAGCCAGCAACGAGAGGCTGGACAATGGCGAGTGGTGCCACGTAGACTTCCAGAGAAAGGGGCGCAACGGTGAGATCATGTTATGGCTTTTGTGAAGCCTTCTGTCTGCTCTTGTGTTTCTCCAGTTAAAGGGCTCCAAGCTGTGAAAGTGCCATAAGCCAGCATGGGTACGATGACATCCACGCATTCTTGCTGCTTTTAATTCACTGCAGTAAAAATAAACATGTTGAGTTTTAATTACAATCGTATTATTTAATCTAAAAGTGGCATTTGGAGATCTGTTAACCTATTTCACAAGTGGCCAATTATAACAGTCTCCCAGCCCCAATGAGGCTGGTAAATGTCTACCATATTTGTTCTATGCAAATGTCGGTGGCAGAATCCAAATGAAACACGCTGTTCCTGCTGCTTTGTCCCGCTTCTCTTGGCTAATGTTGTCATTTATAGGTCCTAACTTTTTTTAGAGCAAGTTTTTGTTTTTGCTTTTGTTCCAAATGTTAACTCACAGGATTTTAGTGGAACAGCATATTAATGTGAACACAAGCAAATAGGTATTAGTGCAACACACACACACACACACACACACACACACACACACACACACACACACACACACACACACACCTGTTTCTCTGCAGCAAAGACCTTGAGATGCTGATGTCTGCCCCACAGGCTTTATCTCTGTCAACAGCCAGAGCACCCCCTTCACTGCAAACGAAGGCAGTGAGATCCTTGACCTAGACGGAGACATGTATCTGGGAGGTCTACCAGAAGATCGCCAAGCCCTCATCCTCCCCCCGGAGGTGTGGACGGCTTCCCTGGGCCTCGGCTTTGTGGGCTGTGTGAGAGACCTGTTTATTGACGGGCAGAGCCGGAACCTTTGGAGACTGGCAGAGATCCAAAGCGCCACAGGTGTCAGCAGTTTGTGCACCAGGGAGACTCACACCAGGTGCACCCGGGACACATGCGCCAACGCGGGGCACTGCAGAGAGGGCTGGAACCGGCACATCTGTGACTGCAGCAGCAGCGGCTACGTCGGTCCCAGCTGTGAGAAGGGTAAGAGTCTCTGCCAGCGAGGGCAGCGGGCTTTCAAACGCTGCAGAGAAGCTTTTAACACACTTTGGGTGGTATTTTATTTATTAGGTGAGGTGTTAAAAGTGACTTTTCAGATAAAAATAATGTAGGTACAGGGAAAATTCATCATCTGACTTAATACTCACAGGCTCCAAACAATAATGATTCTATTTGCGAGTGGAGAAGGATCATGCTTTATTTTCTCATATGCATTTAAATGAGATCCAGACTCTTACCTCAAAATAATATTTTACTTCTCCAAAGCAGCCTAGAGGAATTGACAGCACTGTTTTTTTTCTCCATGTAAACCCTTTAATGCATGAATTATGACATCTTCAACAGTGGGTTTTTTTTTTTTACAATTTTTTTCATTCATCTTTAGGTGTGAATGAAACCAATTTCAACAAACATTTTTTGTAACTTTTAATCATTTACAAATAATTTATTACATGTACACCTCAGTGGACAGCGTGCGTTCTGAACATGAAATATGTTGGCTTGGCTTACTGAAGTCCAAATGGAGGGGCTCAAATGCAATAAAGTCTTCAACAGCTGTGCTTAAATAGCAAAAAAATAAAATAAATAACAATTCTGAGTCCTGTCCTATGCATCAAAGGGTTAAACCACTCTAAAGTAAATTACAGTGTTTTCCTACAGCAGAGTGACTCATTAATGAATCGTCAGTATTGTGAGGTTGCCAGCTCTATGCGTGTTTCATTAAAGATGCAGTGATGCTTCAGCAGAGTCATTTGGCCCAAATCACTTAGCATTTTCCATGCAGATGTTTTTTTTCACACGGAGGCCAAATTACGCAGATCCACTGGCCGCTAATAGTGTGACGGATGCATTAAAATCCCTCTTGAATTGCAGCGAGATGGGAATAAATCCTTTTGAAATGTAATTGCTGCTGCAGTCCCGCCACCGTCCTTGTGTGCTCCGGGCTTTTTCTGCCATCTGGTGCGACGGATGAAAACTGCAATCAAAAAGGATGATTTTTCTGCACCAAAGCTCACCTCAAAGGAGAATACAGGCTTTTGTTGATTAATATTATTTATTGCTTCTGATTTAATGTGCTTTGTGATGATTGTCGCTAAAACCCCACAGAGGCCACAGCAGTGAGCTACGATGGCAGCATGTATCTGAAGGTGATGCTGCCGGCGACGCTGCACACGGAGGCCGAGGACGTGTCCCTGCGCTTCATGTCCCAGAGGGCCTTTGGTTTGCTGGTGGCCACCACGTCTCAGCAGTCAGCCGACACCCTGCGCGTGGAGCTGGACGGCGGCCGGGTCAAACTAACCGTGAACCTGGGTAAAGCTGCAACAGCAAACACGGGCAGATGATTCCAGTTAGGAAGTGGGCAGATTTATCAATGCACCTGTTTCATCAGAGGCTCTCCCATAACCACCTCCATGCACAATCACTACGGCTGCCTAAAAAGATCAGCGCACACCCCTGTTTGCTGCAATTTTATGATTTGATTGCATCAGATTTGTTTGGTGTTTCTTGAACACCAGGCAGCTTTTGGCTGCAGATTGCTCCACATTTTCCAAGACATACATATTAAATAAATTAATATAATCCAGAAATAATGAATACATTAAAATAAAGGTATAGTCTTTTCTAAACAGAGCAAGAAGTCTCACAAAGGCATTCTTCTCTTTACCAAAGGTGTCCGCCCTTGGTATTTTCCTCCATAATTTCTATTATAGAAATAATTCGACAGCCAGTCAGTCACTTATGATGTGTAGACATATTTCTGAGCGGAGCTCTTTGTTACAATTCACACCCCGGCCTCACTCAGGCTCATTTTACACCAAGATGTAAATCATCCCTCTGTACCTGTAAGCTAGCTGTCTGCTTCACACAAGACTTCCTGTCTCCTAATCTGTAATAGCCCAGCTAACCCCCAGCTAGAGCTGTTATGGCAGGAAAATGATTTCCTCTTTGTGTCCTCCGCTGATTCTATTTAAAGCAACAGGTCAGATTCTGAAATGGGCTTTGTGGAAAAGTTGTAAAGCGTGAATACATTACCTGTTGTGGAGAGCCCGTTTGAAGGGCCTGAGTTGGACGAAAAACAGAATAGATGAGCAGACAGCTAGTTAGAGCAGCGAGTTAGGTTGATGCTATCTACAACAAGACTCATCTGAAAAATATCATAGGAGATGTTTTGTAAATATATGTATGTGGTTATTTGCAGAGGGTAGTTGTAGCACTTCCTGTGCAGCCTGAGACACTTTCTGCAGGAAAAGCTCAAGAATCTCTGACCACAAGGAGGCGCTGCTAATAGTAGCTCTGTTGAGATGGTAGTCCAAGGGGGAGGGGTCTGCAGATCAGCATCTGATGCACGTGGGCTGTTCCTCAGAGTCACAGGGAGCTGGTGGCTATCTCCAGTTCTCATGGGTGAGACGTGAGAGACATCCTGCCCATCACAGAGACACACAGAGCAGCTTAGACACCCACACCCACCTCGAGACCTTTCCAGTCAACCTTACGTACGCTGGTCATTGGAGTTCTCGGAGAAAACCCACACATCCTTGTAGAGAACACGTTATAGCACCACTCAGTAGCTGGGATTCAAACCTTCAGCCTTCTCTCTGCAAGGCTGCAGAACTATGCGGTGCAGTGTTTTCTTAAATGTGTTTTTCTCACCAAAACTCTGTTTGTGAGCAAACTGGACGTGCAGATTGAGAAAATAAATCATTTTTTCTACTTTACCTGGAGAGGTGCAGATGGGCCCAGAACGGGCCCTCAACAGGATTCCTTAAACACTCCTATAAGATCTCAGTACTGCAGGTGACGGGACCAAACTAAACACTACAGATAATTAAAGGAACAATATGTGAGAATTATTCTGTGAAATAATCTCAAAACTGTCTAATGTCTCAATCTCGCTGGAGGGCAGGTTACATTGAACCAGATTTGATTCTCAGTCGGCTGGGGGGCGTTGTCTGTTTTTCTCCTTGTAAAAGAGCCAAAGAGGGATGTAGTTTTTGTTTACAATCGGTGAGCCGGTGGGATCGAGTCTGCACTGGCATTTGTAACTCAGCACTGGCTGGCAACGAGAGCCTGGTCTGCCAGACTATTCTACACAGAGGACGAGTCTGGATACTCGGAGGCGGAGAGCATCATGAGGGGCGGGACTAGCCAGCTCAAAAATAACCAACCTCATAAAAGGCGGAAATACCGACTGTATCGCACGGCGCTGTAGTTTTGTAGCTGTAGTCAAAGATGGCGTCTGGCGACGGCGTAAATGCCCTTTTAGTGGTTTTAAAAACGTGTCCAAGTCATTTAGAACATAGGAAAGAGCCGCAGCGAACTATGCTTCAGACGCCATCTTTGTTGTTTATAAGAACCTGAGCATTGTGGTGTGTGACGTACGCTGCTCAGCGCTGATTGGCTCAGTTAGAATTCTCAGGGGGTGGGGCTATTTGATTGGGAGAGTTACCAGGCCCTTTGCTTCCCAGGGCCTGTTTTGTAAAGATCTTTGCGTCATTCTAAAGATTTCATCGTTAAATAATCACTATAATGCATTTTAGAATTGTGCAAAACAACTTCTCTTATGCTTTATATTATGTTTTAGCCTTTTATGGTTGAAATTCAATTCAATTCAAGTTTATTTATATAGCGCCAAATCACGACAAGAGTCGTCTCAAGGCACTTCACATAATAAACATTCCAATTCAGGTCAGTTCATTAAGCCAATCAAAAATAATGTTTCCTATATAAGGAACCCAGCAAATTGCATCAAGTCACTGACTAGTGTCAGTGACTATACAGCAATCCTCTTACTAAGCAAGCATGCAGCGACAGTGGAGAGGAAAACTCCCTTTTAACAGGAAGAAACCTCCAGAGAATCCTGGCTCAGTATAAGCAGCCATCCTCCACGACTCACTGGGGATCGAGAAGACAGAGCAGGCAGACAAAGACACAGACACACACACACTCATTAGAACATCTCTTAAGTCCGGAGTCTTTCTTTCTTGGCATTAGCGGCTCCGGTAGACCTACATGCATACATCTGTAGCCAGCGGTAGTGACCGTGTCATTAGAAGAGAATGAAAAACAACAAACACCGATGCTTGGCAGTAACCAGTTTGATGTAGCTCACATGATTTGTGTTGATACTAAACTCTGAGTTTACATAAAGGCTTCATGAATAAACAGAATACACACCACCCTTTATAAAACAAAACAGTGGTTTTAATCTGTTGCTCTTGTTTTAAAGTGACAGTCACATAGCATGAAGGCAGGAAAGGCGGCTTTGACATTGGACAAGTCTCATTGTGTTTCCATGGTAACGTGGTCCTATTAGGTGCCAGAGATCAGAGCTCCCAAGCAAAAGTACTTTGACGTAAACTGGAGACGCTGTAATCCCTCAGATGTGTATGTTTAGAGGGAAGTGTTGGTGTTTGTGAAGCTTTTATTTCTGAGAAAAGTGAGTTTATTCCACCACATAAATATTAGTATTTAATAATATTATTCATGTATGAATTATAAATTAAAAGAGAAAACGCAACGCAACAAACCGAGGGGTGTGGCGCCTTTTTAAACCACCGTGTGAGTGCCCGTTTATTCTATCTTTTCTTCCTTTACCTCCGTCTCTTTCTCTCCTCTCTCAGTTCATCCTGGGGTCGGGTCCCACCTGACCGTCTCTGCTCTTTCAGCCCTTCAATGGCTTGTCTGCAGTTCAAGGAGAGGGCAGTCAGAGACCTGATCCGTCACCACGCTGAAATATCACCACTTAAACGCCTCACACTGTACACGGCTCCATTGTAGTCTCATCGCCTCACATTTACTGGCCTGTCCAGTTTAGGGTCACTTCACTGAACAGGGAGCGCCAGTTGTGGAGCCACACACACACACACACACACACACACACACACACACACACACACACACACACACACACACACACACACACACACACACACACACACACACACACACACACACACACACACACTGGTCTCTGGCTGTCTGTTTCCACTGCTCTGTGATGGTTGACGGCTTGAGAGCACTCCTCCGCCACGTGACTTACACCATTGTCTTCATGTGCAGTCCTCTTTGCACTGGTGCTCACATGCACAGCAGAATATAACTCAGTTCTGCAATTCGAGGCATTAAGTAAAAAACTTCTCATGAATTTGTAAGACAATTAAGTATTTTAGACGTAAAACATCTCTGGCAAAGCTGTTGTCGTGCTTTAGCCATTTCTGGAGGTGTAAGTTTAACCGTGGCTGCAGGTTTGTGGAAACCACCGTTTTCCTTCTGCGTTTCACTCAAGAGATACATATTGCCTCTAAGCCGGCAGAAGAAGGCCTAAAAGCAATTTTCTCTTTGAGCTGAAGAGGTTTGAACTTTAAAAAAGGTGCATCAGTCCTACAGTGCAGCAACACAAAAACAAGTCTGGATTTGAGCATCGGTGCTTCGGATCACATGTGAGATGATTCAAAGCAAGAATCTACTGAATAAAGACATTCTTAAATCATTGAGATCAACAGACTTAAGAAGATGCAGGTCATTTGGTGCTGGTTCTGCACAGTTTGACCTGTTTTTAGTTAGATCTGATCCTGTACGTGGTGACTGCTGAATATCATGAGACGCTCAGAAGCAGCTCCTCTCTGGTTTTGCTTTCTGCTTCAAACGACTTTCCTCACAGCAGTGGATGTTTGCTGAATTACCTCAAAGCACATGTCAGTAAATATATCAGTCACCGAATCTGAAAAATATCAAATCCTGCTGAAGCTGAGCGTGAGCCGGCATGGCGGAGCCGGCATCAGTGGGAAACACGGCGACGCTGGTGCACCTTTTACTTTTATGGTTGATAAACTTGTGATTGATCCTGACTTTGCCTCCAGCGGAGCCCGGACACACACACACACAGCGAGCTGTGTCCTTCTGCAGGGTGGGAAGCGGTGGTTTAGACTCTCGAGGCCGTCCCCGGATGGTGGGCTCTGAAAAGCACTGAACTGTCTGCAGAATATACCTTGAAGGATGTGAAATATTCTCCTCTTTTTGTGCTGTTTTGTTTTCTTTTAATCTCACCATCTCACTCTCTCTCTCACCAGATTGTATCAGGATAGACTGTAATCTCAGTAAGTGTCTCCTATAATTATCTACTGTACCATTATTTAGAACATTCACTGTGGTGTGATCGATGTGCTTTTCTCTAAACCTAAACCTGATTTATTCATTTGTTGAACTCCTCTTTTCTCCATGTTTGCGGTTTTCTGTCTCTGATGTGATTATGAACAGAACATTCAACGTAACTAGAGGCTTTTGCCTAAAAAACACCAAACAAAACTATCAAAACAGGTTTTTCTTCCTCTTTCAGCGCCATATTAACCTAATCAAACAGATTTAAATGTAACACACCAGTGTGCTGCGGTTCTGTCGTTTAGTCTGTAATTTATTTACCAATTAACTGTTGATAAATGAGTTTAAATCAGGTTCATTCAGCAGCTGTTTTTCTTCAGAGACAGTTACTCAGTTAAATGAAATAGTAATTATGGCAGGTACAGAGCAGAATTAACCTTAAATGTCATTTAATGGTGTAATCAGGAGGTTAGCAAAGAGAATGTGTGAATAAACGAGGAAATGGGTTTAAAACAGATTTAAATTATTCTAGCCGACTTCAATATGTGTGTTGATATAATTAGTATCTGAATGTAAACATCAACCACATGTTTATCACACCTTTCTAACTAATCTGTTTAATAACATCATTTAGATTAAATCTTGACCACAAGTCTAAAGCAACAAATTGGACAAACATACATTTAAACAGAAACCTGCAGACATGATATATAGGATTTTGTTTATAGGTTCTTCTAAGACAAACAATACCCTAGACAACAGGAACAAGTGAACGGTGGTTTCAGATAATTTTTCTTATAAGAGACAGGTAATCTAGATTTGGTTCAAATTACAAACAGATATTTCATTACACGACGACCTCTAAAGGTTAACTGATAATCTGCTGGGAGCCTGTTTCCATCTCTTTTATATAAATATTCTAAAAGGTAAGTAGAGTGTGCACATGTGTGTGTGTGTGAGTGGGTGTGTTAAGCTTTTTCTATATTTTTTGCAGACAAAGAAATTCTACAGCTGTATTTTTAGAGCAAAAACTGGTTTAAAAGGTGGATGTTTTGCTCATCTCCACCACCAGATGGCAGTGCGCCGACATGCACTTTTATGTGAACACGAAACGTGCAAAAACAAGGTGGTGTCTTGATGCAGTGCAACGACTGAATATAACACCAGTGTTTTTTTGCAAAGGGTCTAACACTGCAGTTGTGGTTTTGCACATCGTATCTCGTTAGAATATTTTGATCAACCCCTTTTCAAACATTATTACATGATTAACAATCTAATGATATCAAGTGGGATATCAGAGGAGACTGATAGGAAATGCTGCACAGGGTAAAGAGGCGATCACACAACGTCGTTCCTGATTAGATCGCATGTAAAAGCACAACAATGTACTTTAGAAAGTGAGATGTCGCGTGTTGCAGAATCACAGCAAAACGCTTTGCTAACTCGGTGAGAGCCGAGTCTCGGCTCACTCTGGAGGCTGACCTGAATCGCTGCACCGGGCCTTTGAAGTTGTCTTTGTTTGAATGCATTAATCAAATTCGATTTTAAGTGAGGATCAGACTGGACAAAACACACTCCTCGCATGTGCAGCTTACACCAGAGCCTCTGCTAGCCGAGCTTGTGAAGTAAAGGCACTTTGAAAAGGAGCCAAATTTCAAAGGCTTTTACAATCACATGTCTGGGAGAATAAATATCATATTCCTACGTTTTCTAACCCCCTGCTGCTGCATCAGATGGATCATTATTCCTGAATAGAGCTGTGGATTTATCACGTCTTTCACTTAAACATAAGAAATAATCATAGTTTATTATTTAAAATAATCCTATGGGTTTGAGATTAGCTCAGTTAAAGAAAATGTTTTTTTTTTATTCTGACCATCATTCTGACATCAGAATAGAAACAACCAGACGAGTCAGATCACATATAAAGGGAAAGTCGTTCATTTGGCCAACATTTCTCATCAGCTGTTTCTGAACACGTCACACTTTCATCCTGTAGTTTTTGTTAAATGCGTAATCACAGCTCTAACCATAGCCATGTTGAGGAACTATGAAGCATGTGTGTGCAGAATTATCAGTCACAAGTTTAAAATTTGGTCTGCTATGTTGAAATTGAAAGAAAAGATATGTTGTTTTAGGATTTCTCTCATGTTTTTCCTTGTTTGGTTATAAAATGTCTGCCTTAAATTACATGTAACCCCTTTGGTGTGGGAAGCACTCCACTAACTAACTAGCTGTTGATCTGTCGTCCATACGTCTGGTTTCATGTCAGTAAACATTCCTGCTTCTCCTCTGGATTCAACTCCTGCATGTAATTTGTTTTTCAATATCCAAGTAAATCCATCAAATGCAGAGGCAGCCGGATTGGACTTTATCGACCTACCTGGTGCACACGGCCAATTTTCAGCAGGTGGACGACGGTGCGATGCTGTAGAAACACTTAATATGCATCCCCGGACAAGATCTCCAGGCACGGTTTTTATTTCCCTGGGGATGAAACAGTGTAGTGTTGGGAAGCCAGCTGATGTTTTTCATTTATTGCCCTCTATGTGTCCCTTGTATTCTCCTGCACCCTGAGCTCAATTAGACAGACAAACCCCTAAAGGCGAAGTCAGCTTAGGCATGGCCAATTAGTTTCCCAAGCGATGTCAGAACTCCTTTGAACTGCCATGTCGCCCTGTTGCATATGCGCTGATCTGGGTTGACGGCGCTGCAGTGGCAAGCCGCTGCACTGTGACCTATTTTTAAGCCAGTAAAAACTGCAGGGGATAGTGGAGACATTTCTAAAACTTTAATAGCCTATATGTGTCGGAGCGAGGCGTCTGTTACCCGACACCGTTCTTCAATAGGCACCACTCAGACCGCTCTGAACACATGAGCTGGTAAAGCTTTTGTTAAGGTAATATAGGTGTGCAGGATGAAGGTACAATTAAATAATCAAATGTCTATTTTGATGGCACAACACTGGGTTTATGTTTACATGTACCAGCCAGTAGAGGGCACTATTGCGGGTTGCCAAACAGTCTGCTCGGCACAGCGAGGCTGGCACTGTGGAAAATGGCCGACTCTCCCAAGTCAAGCAGCTACTTCTGAGTCCAGAAGATGTTGTGACCTTTCTCAGAAGAGGAGCGACCATAAAAGATCTAAAACCAGAGTGAGTTTAGGTGAAGTCTAGAGCAGATGGAACCAAATAAAACAGTTCACATCGGTAGCGAACCTGGAATCCCAACGGCTGGAAACCTTGTCCTATTGTTGCAACTGCAACCTCCACACTCTAGATGTTGCTTTGGTGTTCGTGTTCCATATTCAACCTTTAATGCTTCTCCCTCCTACTGGTTGAAAGTGCAGTTACAACTATCATAAACAGCCCTGCAGCAGCCTGCTGTAGCTAGCACTAGCAATGAGCTAACGCGAGTCAGTTCATACTAAAGCAAGCCATGAAGTTAAATGGTCCACACTATTGGACAAAAAATATTATTACTTACAAGTTCAGTAGCAACAAAGCCAGGTCACCATCACTCTGTGATTTTGTGGCCTCCTTTACTCTCTCAAACTAGTGTAAGCCGTTCTGGTTTTAGCTTCACCTCCAAAGACATTACTGTTTTACTTTTACTTCCAGACTCCATCATGATGCCAACTAAAAGCTAAATTCTTCTTGTTCTTTTTATTGACGGTCAGTGAACTGAAAAAGCTAACTGCTATATTAGCTGCCAAAACAGTAAACAGCTATTGCTGTAAAGCCAGTAGAGTCCTCCCACTAGTGTACCTAACTGAACCACAAAACTGCTAAGGGCAGTTTCTGGTCAGCAGAGGGACACAGCAACACATTCTCACTCCCAGCGCGTCAAAAACAAACGCTTGGTCAGCCACCCTCCGCATCAGACCTCTGACGCCAAATGTGCCCTTTTTCGTCACTTATGTATGAAAAGAGGTTGTTCCCTTTTCTGACTGCAGATCCCAATGCAGCGTAAAACTGACGCGATGGGATGTCCGCAGCCAGGGCACCAAACAAGCTCATTGTACCTCACCCTAACCTTATCCTCTTGTTATTTAACCTTCCCCTCACCCTCATCCTAACCTTAACCATCTTGCTAGCTAACACGTTAGTGATGTGTCGGTCGTTCTAAAAGCCGGCTCCATGAAGTGAACGGCGGGATCCGCCTCGTCATTGGTCAGGTTTGGACCGAGGCAACACGAGGGGGAGGTTTCAAATACCATGGTGGAGGTTAAAAGCAGAGGGTATTTGTAACCTCCCCCTTGCCAGATGGTATGTTCTAGCATTCCCCTTGGGCAGCAAATACGAAAATTCACAGTCAGAATGCATGGGAAACAAAGACTTGATCACAATGAGAGTAATGTTTCAGGTAGGTTAAGGTTAGGATGAGGGAGAGGGGAAGGTTATAAATAGTAAAACGTTAAGGTTTAGGTGTGGTTGAATGAGCTGGTTTGGTGCCGCGTCAGCGGACATCCCATCGCATCAGTTTAACGCTGCATTGGGACCTGCAGTCAGAAAAGGGAAAAAACCCTTTTTGCACATACTGTAAGTGACGAAAAAGGGCACTCTTGGCGTCAGGGGTCTGACGCGGAGGGTGGCTTTCCAAGCGTTTGTTTTTGACGCGCTGGGAGTGAGAATGTGTTGGACACAGAGTGCTGGCCAGTGGGAAGTTGCTGAAGTTTACAGCCCAATAATCACTGACTATTGCTTCAATAATCTTATTTTTGAAATAGCATAAAGTTTAAAATACCCTTTAGTGTTGCTTTAACACTAGACGTTTGCAGCTTTTTGGCCTTTCTACTACTTTTTAAGTACTAAGACAATTACTTGCGGTTGAGTGTCTGAGGATGAATGCGTGAGTAAATATATTCACCCTGTGAGTGTTTCTGAAGTTGAGCTTGTGAGGACAGATGCCTCGCTCATGAGACCTGATTGTCACTTGACGCCTTCCTTCTCTCAGGCAAGGGACCGGAGATACTTCTTGTAGGCGAGAAGCTGAATGACAACGAGTGGCACACAGTGAAGGTGACACGGCGTGGGAAGAACTTGCAGTTGTCTGTAGACAATGTGACAGTGGAAGGTAGGGCGGCGAGAAAGAGCAGATGCGGGTTTTGATGCATGTGAGTGGGTTTAAGAGGAATGGTTTCCTCCACAGGCCACATGTCAGGCGCCCACACCCGCCTAGAGTTCAACAACATTGAGACAGGGATCATGACAGAGCGGCGCTTCATTTCAGTGATGCCTTCCAACTTCATCGGCCATCTGCAGGCACTGTCCTTCAACGGGATGCTCTATCTGGACCAGTGCAAGAATGGAGACATCTCCTACTGCGAGCTAAATGCTCGCTTTGGCATGAGGCACATCGTTGCCAACCCTGTAACCTTTCTGACTCAAGCCAGCTATCTGGCCTTCTCCACCTTGCAGGCCTATGCTTCCATGCACCTGTTCTTTCAGTTTAAGACAACCAACACTGATGGCCTGGTCCTTTACAACTCTGGAGATGGAAGTGACTTTATTGTGGTGGAGCTGGTCAAAGGGTAAGAATGCAGTTCATCTTACAGCCTAGGAAACAATTAGATAGACCCTAACTCACAGTTACAACAATGGGGGACTGGTGTCACACACTAATATTTGAGATTTCAAAAAAATATCTGCTAAAAGTTTGACTGCACTGATTCTATTTTTTTATTAAACATACTAATTTACACCAGAAAGCTGAATTTGTGGTTCCCTTTCACCCAGTTTCTCTGGAAGTGCGACATAATTTATAGATTTACCTCAAATTGCTCCAGAGTGCAGAGCGCACACAGTAAGGTTCACAAAAGGGACTATTTCCTCCTCTGGACTGAATGGAAATGCTATTTTAACTTGTCATATCTTCTGCCTAAAATACTTCAGAGGTGCAGAAATTTTAATGTGTGACTACCAGACTGTTCTGTTGCTCAGAGTTTCGAACATTTTAGGCACAACTTAAAGTTTTTGCTCACTTGAAGCTCAGTTTCTATCAACAATTGTTCCTGTGTCTCACATGTTCCTAGTTATGCTAATGAGCCTCTGGCAGCAGCTTTAACGTTTCTGTTGAATGTAGTTGTGATACAGTTACTGTTTTTATACTAATTCATTTATTAAAAGTACGTTTCATATAAATTCTGAATAATATAACAGAAAAGTTATTGTTTGTTGAATTTCAGGAGGTGTTACATCCACTAGCACGGTTCACAAATTCGTCATGATGAGTGGATCCACAATAGAGTTTTGGTTAAACTTGGCTAAATTCCCCCTATTGTGTGATTAATTCATTTTTAGCTGTCTTGTACAAACACCAGGGGTCTCATTTATCAAACATTGTGTCGAATCCTTACTAAAACCGTACTTAAGCTCAGCAAACAAGATATACTTACTTACGCCAAGCAGGTTTGTGATCTATCAAACATGGAGTGCGCACAGCTGCACGCAATCTCCGCTTCATAAATCAGAGACTAACGAGAAAGGTTCTCAGCTGCTTTTTAGTCACATCCCGCCCTGACTACACCCACTTACTGCCATAAATAGTCAATGCATTGTGCCTCGTGGATCTCATGCATAAACATAAGTCGGCTGTTGCAGCGCTCTGCCAATGACATGGCGACCGTAGATCAAGTCAGATCAAGGAAGCGCTATTTCACAGAAGCAGAAACTGAGGTACTACCTGTGGGTGAGGTGGAGAAATGAAAGGAAGTACTTTTGCTAAACAAATAAGAGAAAATCCACGGAGTGGCACAGCGTTGCTGAAGCCGTCAATGTTGTGAATTCTTCTGAGAGATCTGTGGCGGATATAAAAGAATGGTCCATAGGGGATTCGATCCCCAGACTCCCAGGTGAAAGTCACGTGCGCCAACCAGTCAGCCAAACAGAGATCTTCCCTGTCCAAGTAGCCAGGGTGCATGATAAATCAGGTCACAGTGACAGGACACACACACTGTCACAGAGGCATGACATTCTGTCTCAATCTGTCCCCCTGCTGATATTCTGCATTCCATATTCTGCGCTTCAGGCTGTGTGTGTGTGTGCGTGCGCGTGTGTGAGTGTATGCGCGCATGTGTGTGTGCTTGCACGTGTGTGCGTGTGGGGGGTCTTGTTCTGTGTGAAAACGAAGCAGTACAAGTGATAATGCTGCAGGATTTCATAATGTTATCCTTCTCAGCAGCAGCACTGCAGGTGCTCTCCATGTCCAACATGTGCGTAAGCCAGGTCCTTAGTCAACTTAAAGTTGCGCACATTTTTCCGCTAAGATTTCTTTCATAAATCCCAAAATTTGCGTGGAAAGTAGCTTACGCAGTTTTCCGACCCCGTTTTGTGTGTAAGCAAGCTTGATAAATGAGGCCCCTGGCGTCTATAGAGTGATTTGTCTAAATGGGACAACCAGAAAGAGGAAACAGAAGTTCAAAAACCACAGTTGTACACATATGCAAGCATTTTGGGCAACAGCAAGTAAAATGTGTTCGGAATAATTTATTCATGGTAGATAGGTTTATGTTACAGAGAGAGAATCAGAGCCAACATTGTATCTTCCCACTGTCACACCAGACACAGACTTTCTCCCAGTAGCAATTAGTCAGCAGGAGGCCTTGTTCATGGAGTCAGCAGCAGACTACACAGACATTCAAATGGTTCTGTCTTGAGTTTCTGGATGCTCAGAGTTACGTGTGAAGTGTAGCAGCTTTTTCATTGACGGTGGGTTGTTTTTTTATTACAGAATTTTATTTGGGCTGGGCAAGTTCTATAAAGTGAAAGTTAGACAGCCTTGAATTCACATTGTTTGGTTGAAAGTCAAAAGGGACTGTGCTCATTAGTGATTTAGGGCTCCTGCTGTGGGATTATCATGTGACAGACTGTTAAAACTGCAGAGTACAGGGGTTTGGATGAGCTTACCGAAGACTTTAGAAACTTGTGATGACATCATAATGCCTGTTTATGAATGCGATGTGGTCTGAAGGATGATGATGAGACGTGTCCTTCTGTAGGTACATTCACTATGTCTTTGACTTGGGAAATGGACCTTCACTGATGAAGGGAAACTCTGACAAGCCCCTCAACGACAACCAGTGGCACAATGTGGTGATCTCCCGTGACAGTAACAATGTGCACATACTCAAGATTGACTCCCGCACCGTCACCCAGCATACCAATGGAGCGCGCAACCTGGATCTGAAAGGTAAGCTGTACACATGTGACACTCCTGGATCGTCAGTGACATCATCTGCTTTGCCCAGATAAGAGTTAAAAGTTTTGTATGTGTGTGTATCGGTCATCCACAGTTTTACTTTGCATTTAAATGCTTCTCTGTTCAACCCTTGAACCTTGCAGGAGAATTGTACATCGGGGGTGTTGGGAAGAGCATGTACAGCAGCCTGCCCAGGTTAATCGCCTCCCGGGAAGGATACAAGGGCTGCCTGGCATCTGTGGACTTGAACGGAAGACTTCCTGACCTACTGGCAGATGCTCTCCACAAGGTGGGGGATGTGGAGGGTGGTTGTGGAGGTAAGGTCAAAAATTAAAGAAACACCTGTTAATTTTTTTCTGTAACCTGGTTTCATTATATTACAAGCATAGTGATGAAACCAGGGAAACCGGTGGCTGTGCACTCCAAGCTCATTACATCCCATTTGCTATGGTACTAAAAACACTCCCTGCTGTGATTGGCCAGAGAATACATTCGGTGGATTTACTCAGATTTTGCTGGCTCACATCTAAATAACATGATATTATTCTGCTGTCAGCCTACTTTAGTTGAGTCCTATGGAGAAAACTCTCAGCAGTCTGAAGAGTTGTGTAAAGGTTTCATAAGGCCAGATCATCTCTCCAGGGAGCGTTACACAAACAAAGAAAAGCTGCACTGTTTTCTACTTTGTATACTTTTAAATCTCCTTGAAGGGATATATTTTTCCAGTGGCATGGCTGCTGCATAAGAAAACACAGCATCAAGGTGAAGAAACAGGTCATAGAGATGCATTGATTATGGTTCTGAGGGACGATATTGAACATGACTCATTTTAAAGAACCATGATTTACAGACATTTTTATCAGTTTCCAACAGGGAGCCTAAGCCACGCCCATCTACTTCCCGTCCATGGTGGGAGTCTATGAGCCGATATTTTATTTTCTGATCCTGTTTGATATTTACCATGGATTTCACATATCTGTGAACTTTAAAGGCACATTTTGATGCCAAGAAAGTGCTTATTTTAGAAAGGTGATAAAAGTTATTTTAAAACTGCTCGTCTCACCAAACTGATGTCATGGAACCAGACACGGAGAAGAGGAGAGGAAAAATGGTTTTGATTTTAGCGAGGTTTGAATTCTTCTCTCAAGACGACAGAGGGAACATTAAACATGGAGGAAGTGACTATAAATCTGGCCATGTGGAAAGTAGTAGCTGTGCTGGGGAGAAGAGATTCTGCAGTGACGACTTCTCAGTTGCAGCCATTTTAATTACGAAATTTTACAAGCCCATAAATTTCAAATTACTTCACGTGACAGACATGGCCGAAAGTCATATCGTTATTTGTCATTTAAATTGAAGTACAACACATGTGTGATTCAGGGTGTAAAGCACAGCGGGCCAAAGAATAGCGTTTATGGCCCCGTTCGCTTACATTCAGACTAATGGCTCTTACACACTAGTATTGGCTCCACTGCACCTGCCCCAGCGCAGCCACGTAGGTTCCACACTTTCTCGGGAATCTGACGTGACTGAGCACATGGGCGTTCTGTGGTCTGTGATGTCATGAGCACATCTCCGAGCACGTATGCGGGGCAAAGGAACAGAAGTCTGCTGTGTCTCCATTATTAATCAAAAGTGGCATGAGCAGTCGCTTTTGGAGACTTTGACTCTGATATAGCATCCTGCTTTGCTGTGTGTGTGTGTGTGTGTGTGTGTGTGTGTGTGTGTGTGTGTGTGTGTGTGTGTGTGTGTGTGTGTGTGTGTGTGTGTGTGTGTGTGTGTGTGTGTAGGGGGGCAGAAAAAATGGCTTCAGTCAGAGGCTTGTTAATTCTGCAGCATCCAGGATGATAATTGATCGTGCATGCGGGAAGCCACCGCGGGCTCATTTATCCACCAACCAGAGGGTACCCCTAATGGTAGACGTGCTTTTGAACTGGCCAATCAGTCAACAGTGGCCCTGTTCGGCTCCAGGCAGACCACGCGCAGAAAAATTCAAGGCTACCTAAATGAGAACACTCCAAACCCGGTCCAGGCAGAGTGAAGCTGATGCAAGTGTGTAAGGGCCTCAAGGGATGGAATATACTTGCTTTTAATTACGCATACACTTGTTTATCATGGCTGCCTCGCGTAATTTGTGTCTGTTTGAAGCGTCGTTTGTGTGCATCCTCTGAAATTAACGCAACACATTTGCAAGCTGCAATATGTGAGTAACCAGTAGGGGGAGTTGACAAAACAAGATAAACATACTCACCATTGTTACCCCTTCTCTGGTTTAGAGGCTTGTATACTACACTATCTGCAATACCGCTGTTGTCTTTTTTTTCGGATGGGATCCCAAAATTAACCAGTTACTGATCTCTTCTACTGATGCCCTGTTTGTTTTGGTTGTACCCTACAAACCCGGCTCTCTCTCCGGTCTGAGATCTCTACTGTGCCCCCTAGTGGAACACTAAAGTGTGCTGTGTAGCATCAAGTAGGTGAACAAGACATAGCCTTTTGCATTCGTCAACCATCGACATAAATATACTGGACATCTCCTTTCCATAGGCTCCAATATCACGTTTTTGAGGCCAAATGGGAGGTGGCCACCACCACTATTTTGACCGTGTCACAGGTTCTGTCAAGCCCAGACAATTCCACAAAAGGGAAGGGAGGAGGAGCTGAGGGTGGGGCTGTAAGGTTGGGATCAACTGACGACACCCGGTCGAACTAGATACAAGCTAACCTGAAGCTAACCCTGGCTAACCCAAAGCTAATGCAGAGGTGGGAGCTAAGCAAACGGAGGTAGCAACCTAGCTACAACCGGAGTTAACTGTGCACAACACCAGAGCTTCTGAGTCAGAGATACACCGGGCTGACCGCTGGGTAAAACTGGGTGGAACACAGAGGTCTACGAGAGCTCCACAAGCCGGCAGCCGCACAGCAGACAAGCGCCGCTGTGATCTGAGATGCGCAGAGCTGCCGCTGGGGAGAACCGGGTGGAAAGGTTTCCATCCCAGAGCTCCACAAGCCATCAGCCCGCGCAGCATACAGAAGCCGCGATCAGACAGAGATGCGCCAGGCTGCGGGAAGGGGAGAACCGGGTGGAAAACATCGGTCTCCTGAGAGCTCCACAAGCTGATAGTCGGAACCCAGCTTCACCAACATGTTATATTTCAACCCATTTTCTAAAGTGCAGCATTATGTTAAATGCACTGGGTTTTACCCTATTACATTTAAATTTCATGGTTAAACAGTACATGTTAAAATCTAAGCTCAGCTCGGCAGTGACCTAAAATACATTAATATAATTTTACTTACCGAAAAAAATGAAGTGGAGACTCCTTGGACGCTCTATTAGTGCAATTAATGCCACAGCAAGTCATTTTGTCCAACAATTGCACAAAAAATATCCAAAAAAGAATACACAAACACAGAGACTCAAAATCCCAGAACAGTTTCCAAGCCAGACCAAGGCTCTACTGAGGCCTTTCCACGGAGCTAGCTCTGAGGTCACGTTCAATAGGAAGGGAAAGAAGATCCGGTAGCTTATATAATCGCTGTATATAGTTGAAGTAAATCTTTAAATTTTAGTATTTTTGAATATATAAATAACGGATTAGTGTGTTCTCTAAATCTAACATTGTGAACGACTCTCAGGGCTCTTTTCTGCATGATGTACAAGGGTACAATAGATGTTTTATAAGTGTTATTCCATACCTCTACACAGTAAATAAGATGGGGATAAATCAATGAATAATAAAGGACATGGAGTGATTTATAATCCAAGTACTGTCGCGCTTTATTCGTAATGTAGATGCTTCTCGCAACCTTATTATATACATGTTTAATTTGTGGTTTCCAACTTAATTTATTATCTATTAGTATTCCAAGGAACTTATGTTCTGTTACTTGCTCAATTTCACATCCATCTATTTGCAGCTTAACCTCAGTTTTATTAGCCATACCAAACAGCATACATTTTGTTTTTGCTATATTTAATGTAAGCTTCTTTTCAATAAACCACTCTTTAATGATGCACATTTCAATTTAGACCATCCTTTCTAAGCCGCTAATATTATCTCCTGCACAGAAAATAGTGGTATCATCGGCAAAAAAAAAAAAAAAAAAATGTCAGTGTATTTGTTACATTTCTCAAATCATTAATATATAATAAAAATAATTTTGGACCCAACACAGACCCCTGTGGTACTCCACAAACAATGTCCAACCATGAAGATGAACATTCTCCAAACTTCACAAACTTTCTCCTCTGTTGTAGATAGCTTGTCAACGAGCTCAACACTACACACCTAATCCCATACCTCTCTACCTTTTCAAGTCACATTTTATGATTAACCATATCATAAGCCTTTTTTAAATCAATAAATATCCCTAGAACATGTTTCTTCTGATTGATATTGTAATTTCTTCCACAGAATGCACCAGAGCTGGTGATGTTGAACTATTCGATCTAAATCCACACTGACAGTCTGATATTATCTTGTATTTAGTCAAAAATATTTCGAGTTGGTTATCAAACATTTTTTCTTGGATAGGAGTACAGGTGAGCTAACTAAAGTAGAAATTAAAAACTGTTTCTCAGTCTGCTGTGGATGCCCTGCAGGTCCCAGCACCACCTGCACAGAGGACTCCTGCCACCACCAGGGTGTGTGTCTGCAGCTGTGGGAGGGCTTCTCCTGTGACTGCACCATGACCACCTACGGCGGACCCTTCTGCAGCGACCGTGAGTAAAAGACGCCTGACCGGGTGGGATTCTGGGAAGAGTCTTCTTGATGGAATAGCACTGAGAGAACGCAGATCCAATTCCAACATCATTATATAAAATTCAGCATGGATCCTGTTCTCATAAGAACTCAGAGTCATTTTTAATCTACAAATCGAAGAAGAAAATGTGGTTAACAATCTGAAAATATTCACTTCAATAATAATATTATGCTAACATGTTTATTTTAATTATTGTAACATTATAATTGCTTCAACAATCTTATGTTTAAAATAATATTTCATGAAAAATATATGAATGAGTTATTTATGACAATGAAACAATCATATATAACAAAAACAATTAACTCACTATGAGCCTTTTTTTTTACTTATAATAGCGTTTATTAGTCCATTCACGATGAGCCACGCATCGTTTGCTGCAGTCGACTACAATAATAACACAGATTGTTCTTTGTGGTTTTTGGTATTAAAATGTGCCGTTATTAAATCCTATTTGGGATATAAAAAGTATGTTGCACAGTATAATCTCCATAGGGATGCTGTGTAAGGATAATATGATGATAACAGTGCTGCTGAGAGAGTCAATGTGGTGAAAAACCAGAGAGGAAACATCTCATCACTGATGATTGGAGGTTCGTTCCTTCCCACGCTGATTGCAGCTCCAGTTCTGAGGGGAGATTCCAGCAAGCTGTAAGAAAGTCAACATAGAAGTAAGGAGAGAAAAAGCCTAGTCCTCCATGATTAGAAGCATATTAATTATCTCAAACTGATTGTAGCGGAGCGAATAGGTGCTGTACGTAATCTCAGCTATCAAACGCTGCTTTCCTGTGTTTCTGATTCCAGAAACTATAAAACAGGTTTGCTGCTTGGTGTGATTGATGAGAGAGCTGTGCTCCTCTATATATGTAATTACTGTCCTAAATGAATATGCTCAGGTAATAATGTTGAAGCCTGAGTTTAAATAACATCATTTAGTTTTATAAATAACAGTAACAGCAGTTGTTGTTGAGCACGGCGTGAGAGCTGCCCGTTCCTGCTTCTTAGCAAACACATGATGTAGCTTTTGTTATTCTTAATGAAATTCTACTTTTATTATACAGCACACACATTTAAAATAAATGTTATCCGTGTTTTTATTTTATCTCTGGTGTTGCTTAATATTTACCATCTTATTAACTTTCAGCACCTGAAGCAATAAAAGGACTTTTATTTTTTTCTACTGTTTATGATGTCTGCACCGCGAGGATCACTATTCACGTCAGCTGTGGTTTTCCAGCACACGGCCCTCCTAAATAAAGCATGCTGCTGATCGTTATTACCTTTGATGAGGTTTGAGAGCTTAGTGTGTTTCTGTGGTTGTTTGGTGCTAATTATAAAACAACATAACAAACCAAGAAAGTCCTCGCATTATTCTGCAGGGATCATCCAATTAGGATGTTTACATCTGCTGGTGTTTTAAGGGCTGCAGACGTTTACTGTGCAGAGATGTTTGGTGGAAGGAGGCTGAGGTGAGCTCTGTATTGATTTCACGAATGAATCAACCTATTCCATTCAGTTTCAAATCTTACATTCTGTAATCTCATAACCTCTTTTTTGTGTTTATTTACCCATTCCTTGAAAAATAAAATCCAATTCATGCACGGGTCTTCAAAGAGACAGCTCAGAAGTTACAGAGAAGCAGCACGTTCAACTAAAATCCAATTTCACTGCAGCACTCTTGGGTTTCCTTCTCTCCCGTTCTGGGAGGCCTCTCAATCTCGCGGGCGGTAAATGGCACGGCCGGCCCAAATCAAAGGTCAAACCAATACATCAGTCCTGTCCTCTAGTAAACAGCAAGCCTGGCGCTTCACAGTGCACCATCATCGTAGCCATTAAAACAAACAGAAATGGGACTCATGCGAAAACCATCACACACACGCATAGGCGTGTTCATCTCTTTTGTTAAACGTCTCTGGAGCGTGAGACTGGGGTGTTTTACTGATCAGATTCATTTAACAAACCTAAAAAAATGCAGCAGGAGTTTATCCAAATTCTCATTTTTGCTTAGTGAGTTTTCGCCTCAGTGCATTAATATCCACAGATCAGTTCATCAAGTTTGCTTCGAACATCTGTGCTTATTTACCTCCAGGTCATGGTTTCATTACCGGAGCCACTCGCTCAGCGCTCTGAAGTTATGGGATGTGTAATTATTGGTTAACCTCTGCAGTTACAGATAATTGTTGGGCTCGTTCATCACCTGCTTGTGTTTACATCCAGGCCTCCCTCTGTGTGAGTGAACCTTGTTGCCTCTGAGCACAACCACTCCCGGTCTAAACACCCTAATGTTCCTTTTCACAACAATAAATTATTTTCCACTCAACTTCCATGTAGCCCATAAAACGTCTGACAGCCAGTGTGACAACTGTACGACTTCCCATGACATGACGTGAACAATGCAGCGCTGAAAGGCACAAAGAGAGACCCCTGATTTTAACTGTGTGGCACAACTGCTCCAGCGACTCTCCCCCTAATTGATTTCTGTGTCCTCCCACTCAATCTCGGTCGTGCCAGTCAGCGTACAATAAGCACCCCACACACTCGACAGACGCGAGAGATTTCACCTGACATGGCTTTATGTAACCGGAGCGCCTGAAACCGTCAGACATCTGTAGAGTGGAGCCCACCGTCACCAGGAACTGGTAAGTCAACATTTTTCTTTGGAGGGTTCAGCTGCATCGTCCAGCTTTCTGCTTGAAAATTAGCAAGAATATTGGTGTAGTTTGTTGTTTTGCCACATTGCAACTTATTCATTCTGCAACAAAAGAGCCAGGTGTGTTTTATTTAGCTGATGCAATGTTATGTTTCATGTTTGTGTGTCGCAGAGTCTCTCATGGATCACTAGAAAGATTCTCAAGACACTTCTAGAAAGTTTTTGCAGAATCTGCATCTAACACCAAATTCAAGCCAACTGACCTCATGAAAGTGGCAAAAATGTTTTAATCAAAGGTCTGGAGTTGTGCTGAATGAGTGCTACAGGTTGTGTCTGGCTCAAAGCTCAGGCCACACAGTCAGTTTTTCTGCTGTCCTAGACAGATCTATCTTGAACAGAATGGTGATGAGAAATGGTGAACACGAGGGTGATTTGAAGGCCTGTAGCCGTGCAGCCGCCCTATGACAGCTTTTAGCATTGTCATGACTAAATTCAGCCTCCCAACAGTTAAGCAGTGTCAGAAAACCTACGACTGTGGGCTGCAATCGGCAAAACAATAAAACCAATAAAATACACCCGGGGAGTGGCTTGATAAACTTGTGACGTGTACAGAGTAAGAAAGTAGCATTAGCAACAATTATGCGGGGCTGTGTAAGCCACAAATCATTCTTTTACTCTCACATACAAATGTTCTCCTCACACATGCTTACATTCTGTTCATACGTACACACATATACATATTCTTTGCACACACACATATATTGTCTTTACACACACACACACACACACACACACACACACACACACACACACACACACACGCTTACACACATTTATTCTCTCTACACACAAACTGCTGAAACAGCATTTCCGTCACTCTTTTGTACATTCGTTCTGTGTGTAACTTCATTATGTAGCTTAGTAAAATAAATGTTTTTTACTTCACATGTTTCGGCTAATGACTCTAGCCATCATCAGAGTTCTAGCGTTTCTGTTTTCATTCCAGCTAACTAGACCTGGAATTATGTTTTATTTAGATGAAAATGATTGTTCTAATGTAGATTGCACATGATATTTGATCAAGCTGAACTTTACCCTGACGATTGTAGTCAAGTGAGCCGACACTTGGAGGTCAAGCTGCCAATTCTGGAGCTCTGCTAAAGGTTAGCTGCACGCAGGAACATGTGGACCACTCTTTTTGGACTGTCGTTCAGAGTCTAACAAAAGAAGTGAGAAGGGTAGCACTTTTTCCACTTTCATCATTGGGTATCTGTCAGCTGTTAGTGGCGTATACTTTCTAGTGTGTATGCTTGCTAGCTTTATTGTGTCTTGCTAGAGAGAGATGTCGTGCGGTTAGGCTCATAGAAATTTTGGCCTGTGTAGAGCGCCACCTCTCTAGAGTCCTCACAGTGGGACAAAAACACACAGCATGGTCTGGGCTTAAATCATAGCTTATCCTGGAAATTCACCAAAGCACAATTAACTCTGTCATATTGTAACATGAGATGATATTAAACTCTAGCATGAAAAGCAGTGGCTGGTGTGTGATTATAAGTTTCTCAGCTGTATGAATATCCAGAAGGCTAACTGACCCAAGGCAGACTGAAGTTAGTTTAGATTTCTCTACTCAGTAATAAACAAAACAATTAATTAGAGATACGTGATAATGTTTTATATCTGATTCAGGAAGCAGATACACTTTGCTGAAATGCTCCTTTATTTTTTTCCATTTTCAACCTTCATTTCAGGTGGGGTTCTCCACAATTATGAGTCTGCCCCAGACGGGATAATCCAGGATAGAGATTCAGACTTAATCTCACGCCCGGGGGCAGAAGCTTCAGAAAAGTTATTGCTGTTAACAACATGATGACCTAGCGGGATCTGACGTAGGAGACACATTGATTTTTAAAAAGTTGGACCCAAAGTGACACATTCCCTAAAAACTCACAGTTTTTGTGCTGTTTACAATACAAACATTTTTAGGCAGATTATTTTATTTAATATGCTGCTGTTAAAATGCTAGATGTGGTTGAAGCTTTTTAACATTTGTCTTAGCAAATTTGCTGATTATTATCATCTCATTACCAACAGTTTCTCTCAATCAGAGATGAAGATGAAAATTTGGCCAATGTTGTTTCTTACGTCTAATCGATCCAACATCAGTATCTAATTTATTATTTCTAAAATGTGGAAGGTGGTCAGTAAACAATCTAATTGTTTTACGACGTAAATTTAGAATTTCAGGACGGCAATTTTCTCATTTTGTGCAGTTTAGCTTCCTTTGGTGAAATCAGGGTGCAGCTGAAGGCCCTGCTTTGGTGGTTTTGTTTATTAACTAAATACCAGAAAGAAGAATTTCCTTCATCTTTGTGACCAAATTGAAATAAACCTTCCTTTACATCACAGATTTTCAGTTAAAGGGATATTGCAGATGTTCCTCGCTCTGTATTTTTATAAGCAATTGCCTCAGTCTGGAGGAATAGTGTTTATGTCCTTCAGCACTGATGGGCTAACGGCTGATACCTGAACCTAACCCTCACTAACCCTATGGTCATCAGTCCTAAAGGATACAGACTCTGTTTTTCCAAACTGAAGCTGTTCAGGAAGTGATGACTGAGATAGTTTTTATTTATAATGTTGATGAGGAAACACAGCAAAAGGGACGTTTTTGTTACTAGTTATAATAAAGTCATTTTGGGGATGATAATTATTTTTACAAAATAAAACCTTAAAACATAGAATGAGTGACGAGTCAGGTTTGTAAAGGTTTATGATTTATTTTAGATTTATTTTAAGGAATAATTTAAAGAATACAGCTGAAGGAGAAGCTATTGAGGCCTATTTTATAGTTTTGCAATTGTTAATAGTTACGTTTTTGAATAAGATTCAGTTGTTTTTCCAACTTTTACGTATGACATTAACTCATTCACCGCCATTGACGACGAAAGTCGCCATTTTTAATCCAACCGTTCATTTGCATGTTTTTACTGTCAGCGGAACGAGCCCCCGCACCATGAGAACAAACATCTCAGCTCTAAAGCCGATCTTCATCCACACATGTCACATGTCACGTGATCAGGAAGCAGAAAACCCATGTGTTAGGAGATCGTTTTGGGCCGCTGCTGTAAAAAAAAAAGGCGAGGCGCGAACCGGAAAATCTTCTGCCGATCGCTATTCAACAACGGATTATGAAAGAACGGATAAAGCTCGAAACACGAAGATTCTTCCTGATGTAAGAGGTGAGTCTCGGCTTTGTTTTGGTAGTTTTGGTAGTTTTGGCGTCGACATCATCCTAGCGCGCAACGTTATTGTCACTCTTAAAAAAAACAGTAAAACGGTGAGAAATGCTGGCAGCGAAGGGCTTCATAATAGCATTTAAAGTGGGAAAAAAGCAGGGCGTGGCTACAGGCCCACCCATTTCTTATCGGGGCTTATACCCACTCAAATGACACCCCTAAAAAAATATGTAAATTTATTTTATTTTGTAGGGATTTCTTTTCAGGCCATCATACAGTGAAATGAAACAGAATTGAATGAAAATAATGGTATTTCTTATATGTATTTATATATGTGTGTGTGTGTGTGTGTGTGTGCGTGCGTGCGTGCGTGTGTGTGTATTAGGAGTGGGAGTTTAACTCGTTAATTTAGATTAATTAATTAGAAAAAATGATGCGTAACAATATTTCTGAACAATTAAAATGTGATCAATTAAGATTAATAAAAAATAAAAATAAATATAAAGATTAATTAATTACAAAGCCTCTAATTAGATTTTTTTATTGAGTCCCACCCCTTGTTTTCAATCATACTTCTTTTCAATTACATTTATTGGGCCCACCCATTTTTTCTTAGGCCCACCCACAAATGACTTTCTGGCTACCCCACTGGAGTGAAGGCACGGGTGGAGACGTATTTCATCCACACTTCCTGTTAGGAAAACGCTTCTGAAAAAGGCGTCGTGTCGCGGACTGAGAGAGCGGCACTGAGGCAGTGGTAGACCGCACCCCCCTCAACCCCCCTTGCTTGTGTTGTTGGAGTTTCTAACGAGCGTGATTACACATGTCTACAGCACCATTAGACACTCGTCTATTGACCCTTTGCACGTGACGTCACGCCACTCATGAGACCGCCGCCTTCGCCATGATGGATGGCAAAAAGATCGTTCCGAAATTCCAGTGAAGGTAGTCAAAACAAGCCAGTTTGTAGCCTTTTATCGCTTTTATTTAGCTGATTTGACAGTAAAATGGTTTTAGCTTGCTGGCTGCACTAACAGACAAGGATGTAAACTCAACTAGTTTTGTTTTTTTAATAACTTTGATGGAGACTGAGGACGGAGATGAACTGCAGCGATCAATCAAGCGGACTAACAGGCCTCATATTTGCAGCGAGCATGTTTTTACCGGGTAAGATTAACGTTCATTTATTTCACGAGAAAGACAGGGACAAATGTGATGTGTTTATACTAGTTATTGATATTCCTGATGGATGGGTATTTCACCACGGAGGCTGCACACCGTCCACTGTAGTGTAAAGCGAGACAATTATTAACAATATTAAAGCTCCGATATATGATTACGTGTGTTAAAATTACGTTATTTATTTATTTGAGCGTTGGCGTTCAGAGATCTTCTCATTCTGGTGTGAGAGCAGCAGCTGAACCCGGTAACACCACAGGCAACAGAAGCTGGTAGAGATCCGGACTTTTTAATAATCAGCTTTGGTGTAAAGTGAAACGCTGTTTATAACATAATGTTATAAATCCAGAGAGGTGAATTTAGGCTAAGTCAGCAACATGTTTACATCGGTGAACAGCTGCAGAGAGAACGTAAGCTAACGTTGGTAAGCTAGTTAACATACCGCTCTCTATGAGCCCCCGCTAGATGCGCTACATCTTCTGATAACTGAACTGGGCATGAACTAGTTGAAGGAATGCTGGAGGAGTTTTGTTTTTGTTTTGATCGCAAAAACAATTTCAGGCTGTACTTTTCCCTTTGTTTAGTACTCGTGTTGCTCACTGTTTACATGCTTTTGCCATCCAGCATGGTGGACCCACGTGATTAGGTGACGTCGGTGCAAAGGGTCAATACAGGTCATCAGCAAAAAAAAACTTAATTTAGGTTCTACTTGCTCTTTAATTATGTATTAGTACAATTTACTTGTGTTTTAATTATTTATATATTTTCCTAAAAATAAAACAGCTGAATAATCCATCATTAGTTGTTGCTTTGTAGAAAAATAGATCATTTGTGCAACTATCACATCTCAACTCTTGTTCAGTTTGCCCAGCTCTTTTGGAGCTTTCAGCCCTTCAGCCATAAATAAAACAAACTTTTTTGACAATTAAATAGATGTGAAGTGAAGGCAAGCACCTGAGGGGATAATTGCCCACTTTGTCTTATTTTTGCTTCTGTCCTTGCAGATTCTCACATTAAAAGATGGGGAAAAAAAGATTCTTGCGTGATGCACTTGAAGGGTTTTTCTCAGTGCGGCAACTTTGCATAAAAAGAAATCTCACTCACAGACCTATTGAACATAATTAATAGCTAATCAGGCTGTTTTTATTGCAGACGGCATCGGTATTCAGACCCGATGAGTTTCTCTGTTCTCAGTAACATTTAGTGGGATCCTGCTGAGACTCGTAGTGATGCTGACACAGTGTGTTCAATAAACTGTCACCAATCTGAAGTGTTTACACGTTAACTGCACATGGGATTACACGCGGACACAATCAGAGATTTCTGTTCACACAAACTAAATCAGTTGCTAGGTCGTTAGCTAAAACAACTCACCTACTCTCATTTATCAACCCTCTAGTCAACCATCAGTGTGATCAGAAGGTAACAGAGAACCATCTGTTAAATCAGTAGAACTGACGGCATCAGCTGAGCCTTTTAGGAATAACTGAAGTGTTGGATTATCCTCAGACTAGCAGGGGCGATTCTAAGATCAGAGGTTTGGGGGGGCTGAGCACCCAGAGAGCTGCCCAGCCAGGAAAGATACAATTAGTGTTTTGCAAAATTCCATTCCATATTTGTGAAAGAAAAGTAATACACTGTTTTCACAAATCAATTAAAGGTTTCCCAACTCAAAAACTGTTTAATGGATTCTGCTATTTGTGTAGAAAAATCTAGCCCAAAGGTGATTTACTTTGATAATAGGACCAGGTTAAAGACGCTTCTCTTTCCTAATCGGAAATTAGAAATGGGAACCAACTTCAGCTCTGTCAGAGACAAACAGAGAAACATCAGAATAAACAAAACCACCTTGAAAATTTTAATTTGGGATTATGATTGTTAATTATTGATTAAAATGATTCATCAGAAAACATTGCAAAATATTAAGAAATTACTTTAATTTGCGTTCTACTTCTTCTACAGGTGCTCAAAAGAACATGGTGCGGCAGTCACCTAGCCAATCAATGGTGTCGTATGGACTACTTTGGTCACGTTTTAGATTAAAGGGCAACGTATTTGCAAAGCTAGAGGAGCAGCAGGTCGGGCAAATGTCCACCGATTTGAGTTGTTAGGTCAGGCGGTATTAAAATGCGGGTTAATGTCCAATGCGTTTTGGACAACTGTGGATTACCTGGAAGGTTTCTTAGAAAAACATCGGCTAACTCCTAGCTAACATGCTGTAAACATGAAGACTGGAAATGATAAAAACGTGTGGGTTCTGAATGGTAGAAGGTGAACACGGTGCCACCTATCCTGGTTTAAGGCAGATAGCCTTAAACCACTGTAGCATCAGCCACTCAGAAAGGAGCACGGTGCCTGAGTTTAATTTTTGTTGTTAAAATATAACATTTTTACCAAGTACTGTATGGTTTTCATTTAGATGTGCTAAACAAACAAATACAGTAAAAAAATAAAATAAAACTGGGCTAGAAACGCCGTTGGCTGTCAGATTTAAACTCCCTCTCCATGGTCTCATTCAATGCATTTTCAATTAACATCTTTCCTCTGATGTTTGTCATGTACAGTGGAAGTCAAGGCTTTTATTCATTATTGATTATTAAATTAACTGTTAATCTCATCTGTAAGTCTCATTGCATTAAATTCCTTTGACCATAGCTATCCAGTGAAGAACAGACTCCATTAGTTCTTCTCATCTTTGTTGCTCAGGTCAAAGAAGCTCAACAAACATCAAAGTCGATGGCTTCAGTCTGCAGAAACAGTTTCTCGTTTTCCATCCATGTACATTGTAGTTCTGTCTCATAGATGTTTTTGTTTAGGACACAAACACTGATGTACAAAGATCATTCTGTCCAGCTACTTTTGCAACTCCAACATGTCTCAGTTGTCTTTTCCAAAAGTTATGTTACCCATCATTATGTGGAAAAGCTCTATTATTGTTAGCAGCAAACTGGGGTCCTGCGTGAAGTTTAGGGAAGTTTAGCGGGATGCATGATTGAGACAGGACGGGCCTCTCTGGCCTAGACTAGGAGGCCATCACCATTGCACCAGTGCAACATGGTCTTCTCATGCAGCTCAACCCTAGGCAGAGTGAGAATCCTGACAGGACGTGTGTTATTGTACGATTGTGGGCATGCTGCTGGTATAAACGCACAGTGAGGATGCATAAGCATCTCTTTTGATGGGTGAATGGTGGAAAAAAATATATTTCCAAAAAAATCTAACTTCTAATTACAAAATATCAAGATTTAATCTGTAAATATTACTGATAAATTCAGCTGCTGTATCCTTGCTCTGTTCAATTTTTCATTTCTACTATTGACAGTGGTCTGAATTCATTCTTATTCTCAGAAAAATATGCAAAAGAGGTGACTCTGCACTGCAGCACATTTGTTTTAGCTGACTGCTAATCACAAACATTTCTCCAGTTCCCTTTTTTATTTGCACATTTTTACAAAGTTGCTCAAATGTGTGTTTTTATTCAGTAGCTTTTTAAAACTTGTATCATGCATGTTACATAAAAGTAGCTTTTAGTTTCTGTATATCAGTTCGTATCTGTGCTTCAGGATTCAGGGCTGAGCTGTGTGTGTGTGTGTGTGTGTGTGTGTGTGTGTGTGTGTGTGTGTGTGTGTGTGTGTGTGTGTGTGTGTGTGTGTGTGTGTGTGTGTGTGTTTCTCCACAAACAAACCTGTTCATTATTTACTGTGCCTGCTGCCTCTCTGACCCCTTGCAGCTCTCTGGTAAAGAGTCACGGGTGGAGATAATTTAATACGAGCTGATGGCTCATTAGAATACAAGCAGATGCAGGATGTGCGAAGCTATGTTCAACAGATTTGAAAATGCAAGCCACAGTGCCAGTTTCACTCAGATATGCGACAGGTTATTTCATGATTAGTCATGGCCTATTATGACTCACCCTGCAAACACCGAGTGCGGGAGAGGGAGTTCAATCTTTTGCCAGTGTCACACTGACTAACGGAGTTAGCAGAAATGTGCAAACCGCTATAATACACATTTCTGTCCACACCGGAGTTCAAATCTGTCACAGGAAGGAGCCTCAGTGTGCAGCTATTTAAGTGAGTTCTACGTTTTCTCCTTATGTGGGTAGATGTGTGTGTGTGGATTAATTATGATTCATTTACCTTATGTGTGTGTGACGTTTTAAACAATGAAAATAGTTGGGTTGTGTTTTTGGACCAGAAGTTGATTTTAGTCATCTAGAATATTTTCATCTAATAAAGATGTTCACATATAAAGGGATAATTCAGGTGAGACGAACATTAGTGTTTTAAACAGCTCTTAGGATGACCTCAGCTTGGAGAAACAGTAAATAGTTTTGACAGGACTGACAAGCTAACAGCTAGTCAGAGTTGGACCAGTTCCAGTAGAAATTGATACCACTTTAAAGATAATTAAATTCCTGCTCATGCGGTTACTGAGAACCTCTGGCAGAAAGTGATGGGATCCTTGGGCATGGCCTGCTCGCCACAATAAAGAACACATAAAAATGCACAGAATTTTGGGAAATGATCAAATGCCTTGGAAGTAGCTCAGATGTCCAGCTGCATAGTGGAGCAGTGTGTAGCACTGTTGTCCCCAACAGTGAGAAGGTTGCAGGTTTGAATCCTAGCTTTGGTCTTTCTTTGTGTTTTCATGTTCCCCCCATGTGTGCGTGGATTTTCCAGCTGTTCCTGCCTCCTCCCACAGACCAACAACACAGATTTTAGTGGATCAGAGACTTATTAGTCTGGGTGTGGGTGAGTGTGTGACTGGTTGTCTTTGTGTGTCTCTGTGATGAACTGGAGATCTGTCCAGAGCGTCCCCCACCTCTCTCCTGAGGACTTCCCACAACCCTAGTGAGGATGATGTGGTTAGGAAGATGAATGAGTGAAGATAAATACATAAATAATAAATTTATAACTCAATAAATGTGATCCGTGAACTGTTTCTGTAGTCTTTTGTAGTCTTTCAGAGAGAAAGATTATTATTATTATTATTATTACTATTATTATTATGTTATTATTATTATTATTACTTTTATTAGAGTAAGTGGCAGTCATTTTTTACACTTCATTTGTAGCCTGCAGATGTTTTACTGCCATGAAAGCAGCAGCTATTGAGCCAAAGTATTTATAAAAGGCTAATATTTGTGTCAGTGATTTAAAAATTATCTTCATTGAATGCTATTATGCTGGTGAACTCGACTCTCATTGTCAACACCCTCCACCGTTCCTTCAAGCAGAAAGAACTCATTGTGTTATAGAGCTGTGTAAATTACCTAGGAGCGCTGCGCTCCCGCTCTTCCCTGCAGAAGGATGAAAGCGTGTCTGACCAGCAGCACTCTAAAGGGAAGTGTGTCGTAATCTTGGAGGTGGATGCACGAATCAGGATGAAATTATAATGCAGACACATACGTGACATTTCTCTAAAAAATGGGGATGGGGGTGGGGGGGGGTTTAAAGTAATCTTAATTCTGTAAAAAAAGGTTTAAAAGGCAGTTCGTGAAACTTACTTCAAGCTTTAACTGAAAAAAAGCTGTAATGTAATGTATTTGTTATTTTTTGTACATTTTATTTTTGCAGCATTAAAGGTCTGAATAGAATTTAAGCTCATAATTTTGAAAAAATTAATAATTAAAAGAAGTTTTTTAACTATCTCTGGCAGCAGATTTTGTCATGTTCAACACCTAGAAAGTACTCCTACACCAGTTCACGTTTGTTTATTTATTTAGAGTATCTGCTGTCCTCTCAAACCCTCCCGTCAGTCAGGATAGATGGCTGCTCACTCTTAACACCTGTTAAAGAGGAGTTTTCCTCTCCACCATCGCTACATGTTTGTTTAGCATGGGGATCACTCTAAAGTCCCTGACTCAAGTCAGTGACACAAGTCAGTGACTTGATCCAAATTGCTGGGTTTTCTTTCATAGGACACTTAATTAAATGGAATAATGAACTGAACTCAATAGCAGTTTAGGTTCAATTGTAATGTTTTCTCTGTGTCTTGAGATGACTCTTGTTCTGATCACTGTAAAACCCGATAATTTAATAACTCAAAATTTTGGATGAAACTGATTACATAAAAAATTTTGAGTTGATGAAATTGCAAATAACAAACGTCCCCAGAAGCCGGTAAAGTGCACCCACTCACTACCCACCCACCGCTGTGATGGACATCGGAGGAACGCTAACCACCGTGCGCCCTCACGGACACCAGAGGAACACGTTGCTTTTAACAATGAAAAAGTTGAACTAATTCAACACATTTGAGTTCTAAAAACAATGTTAAAATTATGAGTTTCATTTACTCAATATATTTGATTATTTTCAACGTTTGGTTTTACAGTGAGGCAAAGGCTGCCTTTTACTTAAATTGGTGGATTGCTAAAATATGGCATTTATATAATTGATGAATTGTATGTTCATCACAAGGAAACTAAATTAATATGTGCTTCTGATTTGAAAGCAGTTTCTAAGCATTTATATTTTAGAAGTTAGACACCTGGTGTTTGCTCAACTGATCAGTGATTTGTTGTTGAGTTATTTTCAAGTCATTTACACAATGCATCTCTTGTTTTCATTCATCCCTGTTCAGCATCCCACTGCTCATGAATATGAATGAACACAAATATTAGATGAGGAACGTGTTTTCCTTGTAGAAAAGTTGTGAAAGCAACATTTTTTAAGAAAAAGCAAAAACAGACAGCATCATCTGAGTATCTTTGTCATAAATGTCGACCTGGGAGAAAAGCTTCTGTTGCAGTATTTTAAACAAACAGTAAAACTAAAAGATTGCCTATGAATAGCTATCTGGAAGGCTGTATTTCAGCCTGAAACAGCCTCTGTGCAGTGACTGATTTGAACTGCCACAGGCATGTTAGGACCCCATCATCGCAGGATGGAGGCTCAGCAGTGGAGCGCATCTGCAGCCTGAACGGTGGCTTCCATGAGGGATTCATTTGCATTATAGGAGGAGGGTTTCTTTTTTATAATAACAGCCACTTTGTTTTAAGAGGGCATTTAAAAATAATAGTCATTTAAAGGCTATTTATTGAAAAAAATGCTTTTTTTGAAAATTGCTTTGTCACTAACTAAAGAAGTAGCAGCAATCATGATGTGCCTGCAGGTGAAGTAACCAAGAGCACATATAATTATGGCAATAAATGGTGTAAAAGTGGGGTCAGAGGCTTACCAAGAGGCTCAGTGCTTCTGCTCACAACGAGAGCTGTGGGTGTTTTAAGATACTAAATAAACGGCCTCACAGTGCAGTTAGTGCTTCTGTTCGCCCTTCTTTTTTTTTCAAAGTAATATTCAGCACAGCATCTCGCAGGCACCATCCAATTTTGGGACTCACATTATGCAAGACTTGATTACCAAGTGGTCAGTCCCTACCCCACACAGACTGCCCCTCTGTGCCCCACTCTTCATGGGAACATGGCGGGTTTTTACGTGACACTTAAGACCACGCAGCAGCTGAGCCTCAGATGAATGCTAGTCTATACCGGCTCCCCGGGGACGGTCCGGGGCTTCCTAGGCTCTACTGCAGGAGTTGTGTGAGAGGAGAAAGGTTACATTCAGTTTACATCATAAAGGAAAGACACCCACACACGCACGCGCACACACACACACACACACACACACACACACACACACACACACACACACACACACACACACACACACACACACACACACAAGCCTTCAAATACAGAGCCCCCTTCTATCTTGACTCATCTCTTACTTTCTGTCTCTCTAACACAGACAAAGTGACACACTCACTCAGGCACCATGCACTGCTCGGTGAAATTAGATTTGTTCTTTATAGAGATTTCAGGACAACAGAATCATTGCAGTGGGTTCTACCAAGTGTGTTCTGAAAACATTAAAAAAAGAATAAAACTATACAAACCAAAGAAAGAATCATTTTGGACTTTTCTAGTTTGATGGATTTCATTTACTCACTTGATAATAGGGGTAGACCAATATATCGGTCAGCCAATATACCTCCTTTGTAAAGCCAATTTAAAGTCAGGCACATCCCTGGGCAGCCCGATGCTGCTGCAGAATTTAATAACAGGGTGTTTCTCAATGCCAAGGAACCTTGCCTTGATGTCTTGGCCCCGCCCCGGTTGCCTAGGAGATACGTCATCAGGAAATGCCAAGGTGTGTTCCAATGTTCATGGTCTACCGAGGCTTCTGTTCTCCGTTTGTTAGCCATTTAGCTAACAGCTTTGCCTTGGTCAAAAATTTCCCAGAATACACTACAGTATTTTCAAAAGGATGGCAGATCAGAAGCTGGCAGCCACTTCGGGGGTAAATTTCAAATTCAAATGTAAGTCAACTAAGTGTAGCTATCAAGTTGATTTCTGAAATGTTTTTTTTTTTTTGAGATTCAAAGCAGTTATCTATGGTTGGTTAGTTGCTTTGTACTTGTTGCTTTGGTGGCTAGTAGGTAATAACTCGCTTAGATATTTTATTTAACCAATATATACACAATTTTAAAAGTAAAAGGCTGAAACTTATACGTAAAAAATACAACGTTATCTCCCTGTCACATGACGTTACGTGATCACCACGGTCACGTGATGCAAGTCAATTCCATTTAACCATTTTCTTTGACCAAGGATGGACAGTGTCCTCAGAAGCAAGGTGCCTGACCTTGCAAGGCATCTATCAGCAGGGTGGGCCAGTCACAGTAATCAACCTGTTGGGTGGGCCAATTACAGCCATAGACATGAATATGTAGATGCCCCATTGGGCACTGGATAGCGTAACAGCCTCGCCGCCATATTGGATGGGTCTCCTCACTCTCCAAAGTTTAGAGTGAGCAACTATGCCCGTTGTTGTGCATTTTAAGGTAACAACAACTGGCGTACTATTGAAAACAGATCACGTAGGATTACTAGTGACTTTTGTAGCCTACCTGATATGATTTTATATTAAAATTTTATTTTTTATTAATTTTGTGTAATTATATTTATATTATAATTATCATGCCAAACCTTGTGTCTGATTTTGTGAAAAAGGTAAATAACATGTGTTTTTAGTTGGGCAAGCCCTTTCCTCAATAGAAATGAATGCACTGGGGGCAAAATGGAGATCTATCTAAAATGGCAGCCAACCACTACGGAAGTTCCAATAGACAGCGCCAGTCCACGGGGCGTCTATGTATATACGTCTGTGATTACAGCACTCAATCGGTTTGGTGAGCCAATCACTCTATCAGCTTGTTGGGTGGGATGATGCAACTGATCCAGGGCTTAATTTGAACTGGATCTTGCCGGAACAAGATCTGGGAACTATTTTATTTTGAAAGGACCGTTCCGGCAACTGTCTGCTAGGATCTGGCAAATCACGTGACAAATTTGTGCTATATGTAGGATTCGAATTACAGGTGAGCTAAAGGGAGCTCCTGGAAGCCCTCAGCTTACACACCCAGGGGGAACCCGAAAATGATCTGGTTCTACTTATGTTACATTATCTATGTGGACTCTCCAGGGATTATTTTGAGGGGAGCTCTGATCGTTGACGCGCTCCAGACAGATGCATCCTGAGCACGGCCACAGTAACATTCTCAAAGTGTCGCCACCCCAGAAACAAAGTTAAAACGTGATCGTTTATGTAGGCTTATATCCTTTTATGATTTCTGTCATTTATTTGTGCCTGATGCGTTTTGCTGCTGTGGAGCGGAGCGCTTCACCTTTTTTGTCCTCTGGTGAATTCACCACACCGGTGCAGTCAACGTGGAGCGCACACTCCGCTATATTTGTGGGCGGTAGATCTTTTAGAACTGCAGTTCAAAGGTGAATATAAATGAAGCCAGGTAGCAGTTTTTCTTTAGGATTGAGATGCGATGCAGGAAGATAGTAAACAGAGACAGGACCGAAAAATAGTCAAATAAAAACAAGTTAGTTTTTATACCCGGTGGTTGCAACAAACAGACACCATCGAAGGTAATCAGAAGTGAGGAACAGAAACTGAGTTTGCGGCCGCTGCGCGGGGGGAGGGGGGAGACGGCTGAAGCAGGCTGTTTAACTTTGAAAATGTGGGCGCAGTTTTAATTACCCCCCCCCCCCCCCCCCCATGTTTTACCTTTAGTGAACTTTGGTTTGACATCAGTATTTGCATTCCGGGAACGTTTGATTTAAAAATTAAGCACTGCACTGAGCTAAACAACAAGATGGAGGCAGCGGCTCATTTGAAGTGGCTTTGGCATCGACTTTATTTAGACTTTTATTTGAGTCAAGAGGAGATACTTAAGTCCTTTATTTCGCAAAAGGATGTATTTGCGCCTTCTTCAACAGTGTATGGATTGCCCCGATGACTTAAATCTGTATCGGTGAGTATGTCACGTTGTTTGTTGTCCAATAGCGTAAGGAGAGAGTACAAAAGCCACCCTTCCCTCAACTGAGCTCCGTCCATGGGTCGTGGCCAGACTTTATTCACACATGTAGGACGGCTTGCCAGGTTACATCTTTATATATTTGTTAGGAAAAAAAAATGACATGCATTTAAATATTCTCAAATAAGTTTTAACTGATTTTAGTCAATAATTCTAATTAAAATGTTCAAAAACACCCAAAGATAAACTGTCAGTATTTTATAAAGCCTTTTTTTAGCTGTCATCTACACACCATCCAGCGTCATTTGGAATCGTAGGATGTCTGAGGAAGGTCTCGCCTTTCTCATCTCTGATTGGCTGGAAGGGCTCTTCCTACGATTGGCTATTTCATGTAGCAGCAAGTGTACATTAGTGTTTCCTCACTCATAAACCTGCAAACTGTAAGGTTAAAGCTAATCAGCATCACAGTATCCTATGCACCAGGGGTCTGTCTATTTCTCTCCTACTCTCCACTTCTTTTTATTTCTTTGTCACCTCCTCTCTATTCCTGGCTCATACCCTGGTCATTGTACAACAAAGTGCTCATCTCTGCGTGCTCAGCAAAAGAAAACCTCTACTTTTTTTCTACTCAGTTCATTTTGATAGATTGTGCTCTCACTTTCCACTCCGTTCAATGAATAATAAGAAGATCTGTTAAGCTTTCCCTCTTTTGTAAAGTAAGCTGCTCTCCCTGGTGCAGATTTTATTTCTCCGACTGGGATGTAATGCAGATAATGATATATTCATGGCACATGTATGTATTCTTATCTCATCTGATTCACTCAGCTCTGTCTTCAGCACACAGCCTCTGAGGCAGGAACACAATACTTCATGATTTCACCTTGAATGATGCACTCAAATGTCAGGCTAATAGCTTTTGGTTTGATTCAACTTTCATCCACATTCAACAAATAATTCATGAAAATGTGTTTTTATTTCCATTTTCTACCAGGAGTTCAGACCCAATGATGATATTGCTCTAGTTAAGATGTAAGAGAGGTTTCTACACTGCCTGTCTAAAACAAAAGTCGCCACCTGGATTCATAAGCAAATGGGTAGGAGCCTCCAATTGGACATTTACTGCATGGGCAATATTCTTTCAACTGCAACAAGTTATTTAACATTTATTTAACTGGTGCAATGAGTTCCTTCTCATTTTTTAAACAACCATGTGGAAAGACACATCTGGTGGTTGTGGAAAAGATGTGAGTCTGTGTGAGGAGGGCCAGATCATTGGCATGCATCAAGCAGAGAAAACATCTAAGGAGATTGCAGAAACGACTAAAATTGAGTTGAGAACTGCCCAACGCTTTATTAAAAACTGGAAGGATAATGGGGAACCGTCGTTTTTGAGGAAGAAATGTGGCTGGAAAAACTCTTGAATGATCGTGATCGGTGATCACTTAAACATTTGATGAGATCGAATAGAAGAAAAACAACAGTAGAACTCAGTGCTATGTTTAATAATGAAAGTAAGAACATTTCCACACACACACAATGCTAAGAGATTTGAACAGCTGTGTAGCCATATGACAACCACTAATCAGTGAAGAAAACTGGGGGAAAGGCTTCAGTTTGCTAGAAAGCATCAAGGTTGGACTCTCGAGCAATTTAGGAAAATCATGTGGTCTGATGAGTCCAGATGGATCCTGTTCCAGAGTGAAGGTGCATCAGGGTAAGAAGAGAGGCAGATGAAGTGGTGCGCCCATCATGCCTAGTGCCTACTGTACAAGCCTGTGGGGGCAGTGTTATGGTCTGGGGTTGCTGCAGTTGGTCAGGTCTAGGTTCAGCAACAGGATGTGCTCCAAGAATGACACCAGCTGACTACCCGAATATCCTGAATGACCAGGTTATTCCATCTTCCCTACTGACACGGGCATATTCCAAGATGACAATGCCAGGATTCATCGGGCTCAAATAGTGAAAGAGTGGTTCAGGGAGCATGAGACATCATTTCCCACACGGATCGGCCACCGCAGACTCCAGATCTTAACCCTGTTAAGAATCTTTGGGATGTGCTGGAGAAGGCTTTGTGCAGCGGTCAGACTCTACCATCATCAATGCAAGATCTTGGTGAAACATGAATGCAACACTGGATGGAGATAAATCTGGTGACGTTGCAGAAACTTATCAAAGCAATTGCACAGCTAATGTGTGTGTAGTCAAGCTAATGGCGGTCCAACGAAATATTATAATGAATGACCTTTCCTGTGGGTCACAACTTTTTTTTTGGCCAGCTTGTGTAACTCATAATAAAGAGCCCTAAGAGCAAATCTCATTCTTTGTTGTGGGTGTAAATATACCTAAAACACGACTTTTAGTCTGTTTCAGACACACGCTTGTTTCCCAGAAGAGTGAGACATAATAAATTAAGAAAATTTAAACAATACGTCACAACGTGTGTGTGTGTGTGTGTGTGTGTGTGTGTGTGTGTGTGTGTGTGTGTGTGTGTGTGTGTGTGTGTGTGTGTGTGTGTGTGTGTGTCCTTGACAAATAAAAGAAACATTTAAATATGCATTTTGTACTTACTCAGGTTGTCTTTGTCTGATGTTTAAACATTTAAACACTTAATTATTTAAACGATGAAAAAGCACAAACAGGCCAAACCTCCAAGGACATAAATATTTTTTCAAACGCTCTTGATAATAAAAATATTGAAGTTTTTTTTCAGTTCATCTAAACTCTCGGTAGTGTCCTCTATTCAGTGAAACATGATATAATTGTTCTGAATTCAATAATTTACTAGCAGTGATATTATTATAGCTGTGTTGTTGTTATTCTGGCTTCTCCTCCTGTTCAGTGCTGGAGGAAATTGTTTTTATCCTTGGTGTGAAAAACAAAATAGGATGATGGATTTCTGAATGTGTGTAAAACTCTTCAGATAGTCAATGGCTCAGATCTGAAAGGTAATTACTGCAGTTTCTGCCTTCATATCAACATAGTCTTGTAATTGGTCTCTGATTTATCTCCAAAGTTATTAATTATTCTAATTACTTACAAGTGATATTCCTTTGTTAGACCTAACAGTGGGACTCGGATTCAATGAGCATATCTAGAGCTGAAATGGATTAAAATGCTTTCCTGGATGATTAAAGCTTTTTCGCAGCAATCACTGCCTTCTTCCCTTTTTTAGCCACTGTGCTGTATTCAGCCCCCACCCCCAAAGCTGTTACAAGTTGTGTCGACTCTTCTGTCCAAAGTGAATTTACAAGCAAGGAACAACGTCCCATCGTCTCACACAGGCCCGATAGTTAAGATCCAAATCTATTTGAAGTCTGAGAACAGGTAAAGGAGGGCAGAGTGTGAGTCTGGTGTTAAAGGTGTCAGCGAGATGGTGTTCGCAGCTAGAGAGGGTCTTCAGGAGATTGTTACAGGGAGAGAGGGGCACCCCTGATCTGATAGCATTTGGCAGCTCGTTCCATAATCGCCGAGCTGCTAATGAGAAGAGTCTGAGTGGAGACGGTCTCACATGTAGGGATGGCAGGAGCAGATGCTGAAGGAGGAAACGCAGGAAAACGCTGCCTGGACATTTTTAGACGGTATTTTTAGATGTGCTGCAGACCAAATAACGGGCCATATCAGGTTTTTTTTCTTCGTTTCTTTTTACTTTTTTTAAAGATGTTTATTTATGGAAATCTGAGTGATTTTCTACAAGTGCTGATCAGCAAATACCTCAATGGCTACCAGATGATGTGCAGACATCAGATTTGAGCAGGAGTGTTTGGGTGATGTGGCCTTTCACTGACAGCATTCTTTAATATAAACATTTAAATTGACATGCATTTATGCATATTTAGACTGCATGAATGAATGGTGATGATTGCCATTATTATTATTTCTAACATTATAATTTATATGCAGGATATTACCCCAACGGTGCTGTGACTAACGATGCAATAAACATTTGTTACTCAGTCTCAAAATTTCGGCCTCAAATCTCAAATAAATGCTTTTTGGACATTTTCAAAATTTCCCTTCTAAACTATAAACTTTTCCCATGGAAAATTTGGACTTCAGTCTTTTTCAGTTGAAAATGAGGATTTTCCTAGCATGATTACAGATATGTATGAGTTTTACTCATTTAATGCTCATATTCGTCAAAAGTGCTTTATCCGTACCGGATACTCGTCTGAAACGAGTATCCGGCTCATCCCTAGGTTCTATATTATTTTCCCTTATTGTGATATCACAATCTGGGACTTTTTGATATGGCTTGTTTTAGACATATTCAGGTGAAACTGGATATGTTTTTAAATGGTGCAAAAGTTTATTTATTTCAGTAATTCAACTTGAAAGGTGAAACAAATATATTTCAGCCTTTATTTGATGATTATGACTAACCCCTTCTTCCACCGGAGCCGTCAGCAGCGCGAGTCGGCCGCGTCTCAGGAGCAGCATGTCGCGGCCCTTACGCGCCGGTTCTATTTTCTACGCGTGATGCCTCTGAAACGGGTCAAGTTCGACATTTTTGGGGAAGGAAAGACAGGAAATCGGACGCGGAAACGGAGCAAAGCTCCCGAGATTTTCAGAATAAAGAAACGTACTTCCTTCCGGCTGCTTTACTTTAAAAAAAGTTACTAGCTGTGGGGTCCCGTGAGAAGTTATCACCTAGCTAGCAGTCTCCTTTGTTTTTCAGGTCTGTATTGGCGACTATAAAACGGACAGAACATAAAACACAAACATTTTGGAGCCATGTTGTAGTTTTCTCCTGCTTGTTGTTGTGTTTACTGACGAAGTCACTCGTGTGACTTCGTGCTCTGTCGGTGACAGCTGCTCCCCTGCTGCTTTGCGTCTCGTGGGAAGGGCCAAGCAGCAGTTTACGCGAGCAAGACGTGCTGCTGCAGTAACGTGCTGCTGACGGCTCCTGTGGAAAGCCGGGGTTACAGCTGATGACAACCTCACATTCAATAACTAAGACAATTAAACTATTGTGAAAAGGTTCAATATTCTAGACTTAAAGTATCACACAGTCAATGAATCCAGCACACCTGCTAAGGGTTCCTGGGCCTTTAGATGATCTCTCAGCTGGATTATTGACACAAACGGACTTCAACACCATAATCTAAATTTTCTAGTTTCACCTGTAATCCCTGAAACCAAACACTGACAAAAAAGGAAAGACTGGTTTTATTTACATTTGGGGTCTTTGTAGAGGCAGTAAACTACAGGCATTCATTACTAATTAATATTGTTATCCCTTACATAGACCCTTACAGGTTAGTTGCACCTGGACAAGTCACAGATTATTTTTAGCATTCCTTGTGCTGGTCCCAAGTCTGGATAAACGCAGAGGGTTGTGTCAGAACCGATATAAAACTTAAACTAAATTTACAGTCCAAAAGTGTCAGGTATGATAAAAGGGTTTGAGCAAGAATAAGACAGTAGAAAGACCAGCGTCTCATTTTATCCTTCCAATTTTCATATTACACTCTTTGGCTCTCCAATGTGCATTTGTTAAATTTAGTTTGTACTATTTGGATTGCAGGAGAAAGTTGTTGTATCCAACAGTTCAAATTAAAATGCTAAAATGTTCCAGTAATGTTTTCTGTAGAGCTGCCACATGCTGCTGGAAACACATGAACACAGTTGAGATTAACTCCTGTTTTTTATCTGATCATACTGTTTTTCTGTCTCTTTTCACTCTGCCAGTGTTGCAAAGAGCAAAGTAGCGGTGCATTCTGGTCTGGAATCCCACCCCTTCACTCATTTTGTGGCCACTTACATGAAATATGATGTTAATTAATGTTAAGAGCTGAGCTCATGTGTAGGAAGGTATGACAAATTAATACTGGTTTCCAAAAATCACCCCCTCTTTATTACCTGTTGCTCAAAATTTACACTCTAGGGTTTTATGTTAAAGTCAAACTCCTCATTGTTTGTGTGTGTGTGTGTGTGTGTGTGTGTGTGTGCGTGCGTGCGTGCGTGTGTGTGTGTGTCCATGGCCTGACTGTTCTTTTCCTGACAACTCAATGAATCACATTTGATGGGTGAGAAAATTCCATCGTGCAACACAACGGCAGTGCGTGATTATCCAAAATGTCAGAGTGAGCAAACGAGTGATTGCTGATGGAGCCCAAAGGTTTGAATGTTAAATGTGAGCAGCAAATAAAACATTTCATTGTTTTTATTTTTCCACTGTATTTGAATGTGTGCAAATATAGAAACAATAAAAACAGTGATAAAAACAGATCAAATATTGTGTCTTCTACACAGCATGGTCCAAATAAACAAATGTCACTAACTTAAGCCAGTAAGTAACTGTCACCTGGCCTTTCCATCAGATGCAAAATTATTGCATAATCAACGTAAAGCATAGTACGCAGCAATTAGCCACCGTTATAGTGGCTGGTGTGTTTCCACCGACCGCAAAGCATCTCATTTTGGACCCATCCGATAAGTTGCATGCATCGCTTATGCTTCGAGTCTGTTTTTTGTGCTCTAGGCTTTGAGAACACATCAAGCTCATCAGTTCAGAGTTCCTGTTGGGCCAGACAGGAACTCAAATGCAAAAGCAGTGTAAAACATCTGGAAATGTTCAAAAGAAAAGTTATGTGCAGATTTCCAGCTGTCTACTTAGTAAGAAAATTACATCATTTCCTGCGACACCTCCGTAGCCGAGGTAAACGAAACAGCAAATTAACCACATACATGCTGCCGTGCTTCTGGGGACAGCAGTAGCTCAGAAGGTAGAGCGGGTTGTCCAGTAAGCGGAAGGTTTCGTGTTTGATCCCGGCTCCCACCAGAAAATGCTGCAAGACACTTAACCCGCCTTACCTGCTGGTGGTGGTAGGAGGGACCGGTGGCGCCTGTGTACGCCAGGCCTCCCCTCTCTCAGTGTGCCCTAGGGCAGCTCTGGCTACAATGTAGCTCATCCCCACTAACGTGTGAATGTGTGTGTGAATGGGTGAATGACTGATTGTGTTGTGAAGAGCCTTGGGGGGTTGTAGAAACCTAAGAAGGTGCTATACAAATGCAATCCCTATCTCCTTAACTGTTGTCATGTGAACAGGCAAAATCATGCATTGTCATTATTTGTTAGTATCGTGAACTGACGGGACCAGAACGCTCCCGGTGGGAAGGCAACTTGCGTTAAAAACCAAGGGAGCAGTTAAGGCTGCTGGCTTTGCTCCCAACATGGAAGTGCCAACACTTGACTTCCATGTTAAAAATGCTAATTTTACAACAGAATTAAACATGTTTACAGCCTGGTTCTACACCATTTTAGGTTTACATTCATGACAACTGTGATGGGTTGAATGTTTTTGTAACTCTTCTGTTAAGTAATTAAATGCTTGAAATTATGAATAATTAATGAGCATCAGAGCCACGAGCTAGCGCCGGGAGCTAGCTCTGGGAAAGACCTCAGCCTGGGCCTCATGTTAATAGATGTTCGACCATTTCAACTCTGTGAACTAGGCTTCTCCTTCTCTCGGCTGGGAACAGCTGCATCACGCAGGCGGCATGTTCCCGTGACCTGAGGGGGCTGAGACACATCCCACAACACAGCAACGATTTACCATGGTTGTGTATGAATAATAGATTAAATTAAGCCGCAAGAACGAGACTGAGCGCACTGTTGTCAGTAACAAGCAACAAGTCAGAACTCATAGACCGCCAACAGGGGCCACGTCGGAGATTACGTCACATTCACGAGCCCTATTAGGGGCTCGACACACAGGAGGCGACAAACGACCGCGATCAGCAAAATTCGTCGCTGTTGCTTTTATTACCTGACACACGGGAGGCGACCCGCGGCCAGCGGCAAAGCCGTCTAAGCGTTCTGTTCCATGGCGAAATTGAAACTTTCGTTGTTTTGTTTGGCTGTGTCAGGTTGGAGGGAATTAAGGTTATTTAAGCGGTTCAGAGTTTAAAAAGTGGTAGATATGTTTCACAAGGTGCTGCTAGAGTTATGTGAAATCTTACTTGTGATTTTACTATATAAAACATAACAATAATCAACTTCTCCTCCATGTTTGCTCGGAGATGTACGGAGCATCCTGTCCGCTCATTGGTCAGTGAACGAAACCTCCGTTGATTGGTCCTCGTCCGAGCGACAGCGATGAAAAGTTGAAAATGTTTCAACTTTCTGGGATCGCGTCGCTGGGTCACCTGTGCACGACACGTGCACGAGCGCTAAATTTCACACGCACGTTTTTCGCGTTTCGCTTAGTAGGAGGGAGACCCGCGATTATCGCTTTGTCGGACATGTCTCATTGAAAATGAATGGAGGAGAGGTGATGTCGCCTCCCGTGTGTCGAGCCCATTACACTTTAAAGAAATTGTGACCTTTGTGAGACTGTTGAGTAAATTGTACTGGCATGATTTATTCGCACAAAGTGTCTTACTTATGTCTTAACTCACGAGTCAAGCTTCGGTCCTGAGGGGCTACTATCCTGCACCCTGCAGCCCCAACGACTTTGCTACGAGTTAGAGATAATTTGCTTAAAATTCCAGAGGAAAGGTATCAAAGATGACTTAAACATGGTAACTGAGAACCTCCACCAACCTTGTGAAAGAGGCCCACAATTTCTTACAAACAGTTCTTCTTCAGTAGCAGACTGAGACAGCCAAGATGTAAAAGTGAACGCTACTGTAGGTCAATCATCCCTTCAGCACTAAGAGTGTACAACTCCTCAGTTTAACTGGTACCGGCATCATCCTGTTAAACAATAACATCAATGCAATAGTCAGTATGTGTTCAATACTTGTGCAATACCGGGTGTACATTAGTATGTCTGTGTCCCTTTAACTGCATAGTTCTGAAAACACAAGTTTCCTTTTTATTCTTTGTTTTTAGTGGTGGACGGTTATAATAATAGCTTACTGCCTCTGTGTATTCACCTGTAATCTTATTATTTTTCATCTTCCTTTTCTCTAAGTGTTTGTGCTGCTGTAGGTAGTGAATTTCCTCACTGTGGGATCAATAAAGTCTATTCTGTTCTATTCTAGACGAATACAAGTTCATCTTAGTCATTTATGATGTTCCAGAGACATGTCGTTGTCAGTGTGAAATATAAAGTCTGATATTTCCAAGCAAAATATGAACGTATAAACCCATAATTACATTAATCACTGAGACATTGTCTCCTGTTTCCACTCTCAGCTGATCTCATCAAAGGTCTAATTGCAGTAAGCATGACTAAAGTGCAGAGTAATAATAATAATGCATTGAACTTATATAGCGCTTTTCTAGACACCCAAAGACGCTTCCACACACTCTCACATTCACACACTGCTAGTGATGGTAAGCTACTTGTAGCCACAGCCGCCCTGGGGAGGTCTGACAGAGGCGAGGCTGCCATTTGGCGCCGTCGGCCCCTCTGACCACCACTAACACAGGCAAGTTGGGTGAAGTGTCTTGCCCAAGGACACAACAGCAGGATACCCCTGGCGGGAGTTGGAATCGAACCCATGACCCATCCTCATCCTTTGATCATGAGGCAACCCGCTCTACCACCTGAGCTACTGCTGCCCCAAGAGTACAACCTAGTCGGGGCTCCCTGGTCTTTATGCATGATCCTAGATCACGATTTTTACACATCTTTAGTAGATTTGTGTTTTAAAATGAAAGGGTCTAGTTTTGTACAGGTAGGGACAGGTATGCCTTTGACATTAAAGGATGCTGATTAAAGGCTTCAATGGTCTATAAAATAAATTCACCGTTTTGTCGATGTTGGAGATAATTATTTATGCAGACTTTGAACCCCTAGAGGTCAACTTTACTCATATTTGTAATACATTTGCAGTGGTCTCTAGTAGGGGTTGCATAACTTATTATTTTTTTTAAGTCGATGTCAAGTAATGAAAATCAAGTCGACTTTGACTAGTCATTGATGATGATGTCGCTGGAGTTTTTGACAATTAAAATTGTGCCCACATTTTCTAAGTTAAACGTCTCTTTTAACAACAGTAGTTTCTGCATCTAGCTTCAGCCTCCCACCCCCCACCCCACCCCCACCCCCGCTCTAAACATTTAAATAATTATTTCATTGATTACCTTCAATGGTGTCTGTTTGTTGTAACCACCAGGTACAAAAACAAACTTGTTTTTATTTGACTATTTTTCTGTCCTGTCTCCGTTTATTATCTTCCTGCATCTCCTCTCAATCCTAAAGAAAACCTACTACCTGGGTTCATTTACATTCACCTTATGAGTTACCTTTGAACTGCAGTTCTAAAAGATCTACCGACCGCAAAAACAGTGGAGTGCGCGCTGCATGCCGGCCGCACTGGTGAGGTCTGTCACCGGAGGACAAAAGTGTGGAAGGCTCAAGTGTGCTTGTTTGAGCATGTAGAAGTAACTCTGGAAGAGAAAGTGACAGAACACGGCAGGATTTGGAGTCTTATTTTCTGATATTTGGATGCCTCTGATTGGCTAACAGCAACATGGCTCTACCACTGACTGTGCTCTGTCCTGCTGTGCGGTGGGGTTGCTAATGCTAGCGGTTAGCTTCTACTAGCGCAGACATTCTGTGCTGTTTCCTGGATGTTAAATGAACAACTTCCTCATTGTGAGTCAAGATGGGTGAGTTCATGAACGTTAAAGTGAGAGTTAAGGCACGGGTGGAGACGTATTTCATCCACACTTCCTGTTAGCAAAACGCTTCTAAAAGAGGCGCGCGCACACGCGCGTGCACGCACTCATACAAGACTTACCGCTCAGTACAGCAGACACAGATTGTGCAGCATTCTGGAGGATTTCCGTTAACCGCGATCATTAGATGAAAAGGGGAGGAGGGCATTTTTTTCAAGGAGGCGAGCGGCTCAGAGCGCTAATGTGTCAAATCAGCAGGTGAGAGGCGGAGCCAGGTGGAAGTGCGGCTGTCTCACCTGGAGACCATTGCGGTGCATCCACATGGCAATTTGCTGATAACGTCACGTTTTTCAGCTTAGCCATCAGCCACAGCTGGTTCTACATAAATGTGGAGCAGTTTTTAACCTGAAGATGGAGAAATAGTTATGGTTTTGGGCTGAAATATTAAATTTAAAGTATGTTACACTAAACTGCCACACTAATGATTACACGTGTACAGCACCTTTGGACACTCACCTACACATGTTATCAGTAAAAAAAAGTTCATTTAGGCGCTACTTGCTCTTTAAGTGACAGGTTGGTGCAGATCGGTCACGCTTTTCTGAACTGAGTGTTTTCCCGTCTATTTTCTATCTGAAGCTAATGCAGGAGATAGGTGTAGGAGAACATTTTCATGTTCAGCCTGCATGAAAAACTCAGAGTGATGATGATTTTCAAAACTCATAAGTAAAAAATAGTTTCTCAGTGAACCTGCTCTGTGAACGCAAACGTCAGACTGCTCAGAGGAAATGAAAACATGCGAACTTCAGGACCTTCGGCTATAAGGTGACTCCACTAATTACCGCACTTTGAAGCTGAGATTCAGTTAGAATTACTTTCATGTCAGTTGTTTAGAGAGCCTACACATAGAGCATAATGCAGTCTAATCATTAATATGAACAGACTGCCTTTCACATTTGAATAACTCCATGAAATAACCCAACTCCTTTAGATTTATAGAGTTTTCTAAACAGATTGAATCACTGCATGCTCCTCCAGCCATAGTCATGGCAACTGTGGCGTCCTTTATGCATTTCTGCATCCGCAACCTTTAATGTTGATATAATGAGCAAGAACATCAGATCGAGACGAACACAAAACTGCCTCTGTGGCAATCCTAGTGATGATGTTTTATTTATTTATTTTGGGGGGGGGGGGGGGGGGGTGCTTATTGTCCAAATGATGTGATCAGATCATTAAGCAGGAAAACTACTTCCGTCAAGAGAAAAGTCTCTCGAGTTTGTTTGCCTCAACTTTGGCCACATGTTTTATTCATCTGTTTTTACCAATCTGAGGAACAACATGCAGGAACTGTTTGCTCTTTCCTCCCTTGTTCTTGGTATTTTCCTGGATTGTATGCATCGCTGCTGCTCGTTCTTTTCCCGGAACCATGCTGGGGCTAGTAAACTCAGCTAAACAAGCAAATGGAATCTATTTTTGCAAGCGCCACGTGCAGCCTGCAATATGCATCCTGCTGCCACAAACACAGTTCCTTTAAATGAGAGCATGCAGTCTGCCAAGACACCAAAGTTGCCTTTCAAACAGTGAAGAATCGATGTGTACTCAAGGTGTGTGGCGCGGGCAACTGGAGCATATCACCACCCCCCCCCCCCCCCCCCCCCCCCCCCCCCCCCCCCGATCCGACTCCTGAATGGAGATGTAGCTTACAGAGTCTGTAACTCTTTTACTCACATATGCACATCCGCAATCTCCGTTAGAATGGACTCCATAACTAGTGTAGCAGGAAAATGTAAAAGTGAGTTTTTGGTTTTATTTTAAGCCAGTAACTTCCAGTGGAGAAACTGCACTCCCCTTTCCCTTTCCCTGTTCAAAGCCACGTTTATTTTAGGTGTTGTCGCTTTGAGATTAATGAAATCAACCAAACATTACAACTGCAGGCCATGCCTTTCAGAAGATGCTAGCATTATGAGTAATTAATCTGAAAGTGCTATGATTAATCCTGCTACTTTACCCCCATGGGGCAAGACTGGATGTCTGTGAAAAATTCTCTCACCAATCCTCCTGAGAACAAACACGCACATTTAGGTTTCTTAAGTCCTCAAAATGCCGTGCATGTCTTCTCGTATCATGTTACTTGCAGGTTTAGGCGATACCTCCTGGCTCTTTCTTTTTCTACAGGGATATTTAAAGCTTATTTGTTACAATATATGTAAGTGCACACAAATGAAAGGGTGTGTTTGGGTAAATCCAGGTGGAAATTGATTTAAAATATGAGTCTAGACTTACAGAAGTTCAAGTGAAACAGACTGAAATGTCCTTTATTAAATAACATACATCAAGTTTGTGTTTAAATGTATTTAAAATGTGTATTAATAGGAAGAGCTGAGCAGGATGCCCAACTTATCAAACAACCAAGGACAGCACAAGGTTAGCCTTCTCAGGCTGCTCCATCTCACATGACTTCCTTCATGTTGAACAACCCTCCAGCCCATAAATTGATTAAGGCCAGCCTTTCAGTGCTGACAGCTCTCACCAAGATATCATCGTTGCCTAGAAAAATGATCGCACGCTGGATGAGCTGACAGTATGAGTCGCCCGCTATAAATCATCCCACTCTGTCCTCTGGTACACAGACCTCACCGTTATTGGACATGAAATACTTTGTTGTTGTTTTTTATTCTCACTGTGTCTTTGCAAGGGGGGATTTCTAGCTAGCGTTATTTTTCTGCATGGCTGCTGTTGTTCAATGAAACACGAGAACAAAGTCAGAAACACATTGGCAAAAGAAAAAATTAGATATTTTTTTTTGCAAAGCGCAGTGACAAGTACACAAGGACCAACGAATACAAAACAGAATTCACTACCAAACATCTCAGAAGAGCAGAAAACACGACATGTTCTCGTACAACAAACTCAACACTTCAGAACAACAGAATGTGAGTCATAATGGCTTTTTAGGAGGGAAACCCACAAAAGGACAACAGCTCGGTTAACAAAAAATTAAACATTTGTACATGAAACAAAAGTAAATGTGTGTTTCTGTAATAAAACTGAACAAAAAATAACTAGTTATGATCAGAAGCTGCTAAAAAACCAATAATAATAAATCAGATTCACTTAAAAAAATAAGTTAGTCAAATAAAACCTATTCTTTTGCATCGTTCTTATATTTTTATTTGACCTAGTAAAAAGATCAACTTCTGCGTGTGTGTGTGTGTGTGTGTGTGTGTGTGTGTGTGTGTGTGTGTGTGTGTGTGTGTGTGTGTGTGTGTGTGTGTGTGTGTGTGTGTGTGTGTGTGTGTGTATTCTGTAGCGGGATCTACATGTTATAAGCAGGTTTTAGTCTCCACCATCACTTCCTGTTAGAATCAGCTGACCCTCGTTAAGGTTAACGAGGAGCGTTCAGAAGACAGAAAACATGAAGGATCTAAAGTCAGAGGGAAGAAATCCTCCATCAGATTATTTAGAATCAATAAGAGCCACAGATGAACATCCACATGCTGTTTGTGATTCCAGAGTGTCGAGCATGAATCCCTCCTCTGTTCCTTTTGGTCCATCACCCTCCACCCCTACCCCCCACCCTCACCCCGTGCACCTCCCCTCCCCTCCTTGAGTAATGGCCTGCGTCGACTTCTTGTCACCATGAGAGGTGGTGCTGCACGGCTTCGCCTCTGTCCTCCTGTTTCCATGCGTGTCCTTTCAACCGACCAGGCAAGCCCAGCTGATATCTCTATCGACCGTGATTTAGCTGATACAGCTGCAGCCCCCACTCACCCCTCCCCTCCTGCTCCCCCACCATATCTCTCTTTCTTCTGCTTGGCTCGATATTCTCTTCACCTCCTCCCCACTTTGTCTCTCACGTGTCTCATCGCTGCGTTGCTCCTGTCTGGACATCGGTCTCACCTCCCCGTCATGTTGCAGCCACCAGAGAAAGCTCCCGACGTGGCCAGCGTCTCTGACCTCAGATCAGCTGTGGCTATGAATGAGTTCTGCATGGTTAGGCAGTATGAGCACCTCTGAGCAAACAGAGACAGGCGAGGTGAACACGTCAGACGGAGAGCTTTGAGCAGATAGATTTACGAAGCAGCAGAGGTATGATGATTCGACAGCTGGGAAGAGGCAGCTTTCAGAGTGAATCCTGATGCAGATTAAAGGGACGGCACATCCTAACTTAGAACTTGCTCAGGCTGTAATATGGCGAGCTGTTTTACATCTGTGTGACACATATTACAGCTCCTTCTTCATTCACATCTAATGCAGCTGCAGGATCTTTATTTTAGAAGCGTGTTTGTACCAAAACCTCCAGTTCCTTCTGCTCCGGCTCTGACAGCTCACCTAAATCAGGCTCCTCCTCTGCAGCATGATTCCTACGTGTTCCTGCCAGGACCTGCAAGCCAGTGAATTCTCCAGCATGTATTTATTCACACAACCCATTTACTTGCCTCAATATTTCCCGGAGTGTTTGCAGTCTGTTCTCTTTTTTCACCGTCTCTCTTCCTGTGTCTCCCTCCTCTCCCACCATCGCTCTCCCATCCATCCACCCTCGCTCTCTTACCCTCACCCTCCTCACTCATTTGCTCACAGACTTTCTCAGACGCACACACACACACACTCACACACACAGAGAGACGCATGCTGTGCCTCTCTGGATCAGAGACCCTGACTACAGTATGCCTTCAGAAGAGCTCCTTTAGCTTGCTTTCGTCTCACCACAACTACGAGGCAAAGGATTTTTTTTTTTTGTTATTTTGTTTTTTTTTTACGGGGCTCTAGGCTGTTCTGGAATTTCACCAATCCCGGATTTATTAGGATACGTTGGTGTTGTTTGATTAGCATATCTCTTCCTGCAGCAGTTTGCAGCTTCGTTTCTGCCTTTGCCATCAAAGCCATCTGATCTGAGAAGAACCACCTGCCCTCCTCCAGAGACAGAGACACTCAGAGAAGGAGAGAGGGTGGGGGGAGAGGGGCACGTCCTCCATCGGAGGCAGCGGATCTGGACAAGGTAACTGGAGAGGATCAAGGGAAAAAGGAGCAGCAGCAGTGAGGGGAATGCAGCAGTGGTCGGTACTGCATGAGTCTGAGCAGGTGGAGCGTGAGCGATAGATCCTGCATTCATTTGGAAACAGGAAACTGCCGCGGCTGCATTCTGATGGATCTCCATCACGCCAGCGGCTGCCATTTGTTGGATTTGCGGCGACTTACGAGGGACTGAAAAAGGAGCTGCTGACAAATTATTTATTTATTTCCAGGATTTTCTCCTTTACCGCGCTGCTGCTGCTGCAGATACTGCTCCCTCTCTCCTCTTTCTCTTTCTACACCCCCCTCCTCCTCTCACTGTCTCCATTCTCTTCTCATTCCCCGGGTTAGAAAAGGGGAACAAAAGCTCCAGCTCCAACCTTCTTCGCTGCACCCCTGTTTGCACACATTTTGATTTTTCCTTTGATGAAATGATCCATTTTCCCGCTGAAGCGTGTTCCATCTTCTGCTGCGGTGGAGAGGCTCCCTTCCTAGTGGGCAGACTCAGCTGCACTCCAGCTCTACCTGTGGGCGATGGAGACTCTTATCAGAATTCTTATCACATGAAAATCTGCTCTGCTGCGTTTCACACCTAAATGTGGCGGTTGAGCAGCATGGAGGTTTGAAATTCCATTTGGATTCATCTCTAGTCTTTACGTGGATGTTTATTCTCCCTACACGTTGGGTACGTCTCACTCACTTTTGGAAGAATGTGTTTGGGAGGTTTTTTTAATCCGTTCTTGTTTTCTCCGAGACATTCTGGTGAGACGTCATCAAGAACTGATGAGTTAGTAACTCTTGAGTTGTTTTGATCATTACTTTTAGATTGATTCTCTTTTATCAAACAAATCTACGGGATCATTTTTCAATCCATCGCCTCTCAAAACGAGTGACTAACCCAGCTGAGGGGGGCAGAAGAAATGGGCCTTACTTGGTAGTGAGATGCCCTGCTGTCTCCAGGTTCAACCATCAGAGGCCTGAGCTTGGACCAGTCGCCTTTCCTGGGCCTTCGTGGATCTAACACACATGGGGAGACTCTCTGCAGCCAATCCCGCGCTCGGACAGCGGAACAGCTGGTCTCAGTTTAGTCTGGGCATGAGACTGAGTTATTATACAAAGCTAGCGTTCTGGTTCACCGTGCTAACTCTGCTTCCCATCCAGACTGGAACGGCACGTGTGTCTTCGAGCCTGAGCACCACGCACCATGTCCACCACTTTCATAATAAGCATGGGACTGTTCCCATTGCTATCAACAGGATGCCTTTTCTTACCAGAGGGAGCCATGGTAAGACATTTCCCTCCAAGATTCCCAGCCTGCTGCTTGCCGTGTCCCTTTACTCTGTTGTCATGCTGGTCCGAAATAATAGGAAGGACCTGTCTAAAATAGTTTTCTGCTGGCATTAGAAAGTGGAAAACGGGGGTTTTGTTGGTTGTGCTGTTGGTGACATGGATGGCTCTCTTGTGATGTGCAGTGGGAGGATGAATCTTTCACCAGCAGCTATGTATGTGCGGCAGCCTCACCGTGCATCATTAAATCCCTTTATGTCTCCATTAGAGTCGGTTGCATTTCCCCGTGTTGCTGTTTCATACACAACACCATCAGTAGAGTAAAAAACACAACGGTGTGGTGAATTATCAATCAAATTCTCATTAAAGACCAAGTTCACTGGGAAATCCAATTTTTACTTGTTCCCTTTTAAATATGTCTGATCACTCTGAGTTTTTCATGCAGTCTGAACGTGAAAACAGTCTCCTACACCTACTTCCTGTTGTTAGCTTCTGACAGAAAATAGACGAGGAACACTCGAATTAGAAAAGACTCAGATACGTAACACTGAAAATTAGCATTCATGGACTCACCCATCTTGGCTTGGGACGGGGAAAGCTGTTGGTTTAGTGTCCAGGAATAAGCACACAACATCTCAGCTAGTAGAAGCTAACTGTTAGCATTAGCAACTCCAGGATTGTGTTATTTGTGGAGATAAAACATCAACATTGCAGAGCAAACAAAGTCAAAGGAAAAGTTGTGTTGCTGTTAGCCAATCAGAGGAGAGATGTCCAAATATCATGTATATTAGATGGTAGATGGCCTGTATTTGATATAGCGCCTTCTAGAGTCCTAGAACCCCCCAAGGCGCTTTACAACACAACCAGTCATTCACCCATTCACACACACATTCACACACTGGTGGGGATGAGCTACAATGTAGCCACAGCTGCCCTGGGGCGCACTGACAGAGGCGAGGCTGCCGAGCACAGGCGCCACCGGTCCCTCCGACCACCACCAGCAGGCAACGTGGGTTAAGTGTCTTGCCCAAGGACACAACGACAGCGACAGACTGAGCGGGGCTCGAACCCGCAACCTCCCGGTTACGGGGCGAGCACTTAACTCCTGTGCCACCGTCAGACTCAGAATCCTGCTGTTTTCTGCTGCCTTCCCATCTGACTAACGTCTACTTCCTGAAACAGGAGCGCCAGAGAATTTGTTTCTACAGAGAACAACTCACAATGCATTCATTTATACTAGAGACCAGATTTATTGATAAAACAGGTGAATGAGAGCTTTCATATGTTCTTGGTCAGATTTAGCTTCTTCTGTGTCAAGATATTTAGGATGAGGCCTCTACTGGTGTTGTGTCTCAATATTCATGGACTGGTGGAATCATGATAGATAAGTGTCATGGTGAAAGTGATACATTATATCTTCATATCTATCCAGCATCTGATTCGCTATTCTGCTCCAAATGGCTGCACCAAAGCTCAGACACAACTCTCTTTTATGTCTCACTTTGAAAACCTAGTCCAAATATTCTATTTTATGTCCCATTAAAAAAAAAGGAAAAGACCCATTGGAGTTTTGTCAGCAGAAGTGTTGGAAAAAAATGTGATGATTTATATCTTTGCTGTTATAGCATATCATTCTGGACCAGGATGGCCTTCTGATTAAACAAGACTATAAAAAAAGCACTTCAAAGAATCCCTGATAATTTTTCAATTACCTGTGTTATACTTTTTTTTTACTGTTGAATATTATGAGTTATGAACTTCAGAGCAAGACTTTCCATTTCCTGACACATAAATACAGACAGCTCTTATCATTTACACATTATGTGCACAATGCTTTCGTGCACTTTGCAGATTGCACTGTCTGGGTTTTGTGCAACATTTGTTGAAGCGTTAGGCTACATTATAGTAAGTCATGTAATCACAATTACTGGAGCACAAAGCCTTAAAGAGAGAAACAAAATCAGAATTTATTTTAAATGTCATGTGCATTTGGGTGAATCGTCAACTAGGAAACAAGAAAAAAAAAGGAAAGACAGCCCAACATTAATCACTGAGCTGTTTGTTATACAGTGATGAACTGAGTCCACACCATAAAAAAACACTGGCCCAACCTGATGAGCACAAACAACTGCAGGAAACATGACCTGTGGTTGTAGTAGATTGTTCAGGGGGATAGCACTCCAGTTCCAATATCAGAAAGCAGCACACAATCAGTCGAGCGAGTGAACAAGACCACACAGTCACAACAAACTACCACTACTCGATTGTCCAGGGAAGTCTGTACACACACACTGACACAGAATTGAGTTTTGTCATTTATCACGTAGACTTTAGGCATTAGAAAACTGAAACAACAATTGTGCAGTTTGTTCCATGTCTGTATCTCTTCATTGACATGTATTCACTTTGCGAGTAAAATAGTAAAAAACTGACAGCGAGTCTTAACAATGAAAGAGTTTTGGGGTGTTTCTCAATGCCAAGGAACTTTGCCTTAATTTCTTGGTCCCGCCCCGGTTGCCTAGGTGGAGATACGTCATCAGGAACCACCAAGGGGTGTTCCAATGTTCATGTTCTACCGAGGCGTCTGTTCTCTGTTTGTTAGCTGTTTAGCTAGCTGAGCAAGGATACACAAGATGTGCCTAGTAGCCTGGCCTTGGTCAAAAATTTCCCAGAATACAGCACAGTATTTTTAAAAGGATGGTGGATCAGAAGCCGACAACTACTTTGGGGGCAAATTTAAATGAAAGTCAACTCATTTTAGATATCGGGCTGATATCTAAAATATTTTTTTAATATCCTAAGCAGGTACCGTATCTATGGTTGGTTAGAAGCTTAGTAGTTGCAGATTTGGTGGCTAGCGCGTCTCATAATAGCACATTTAGCTAGTTCAGCAACTGTTTACACCAATTCCTCTCACATTATTCTCTCATTTAGTTAAATTTGCACCTCACTGTGTTAGCTGAACAATGCTATCGCTCAATTTAGCGAGACTAAAATGCTCAAAATGTCACAATCATGTTGGTTTCAATTATGTTTAAAAATCCAGAAAGGAATCTAAATAACCATAATTCATGGATGCACACTTGTATACATGTGAATGTGTGTTTCAAGGCTAGCCAAAGTCTTCTGGATGCCCCCGGGCTATTTGCTATTATTAGCACTCCTTCCCTGCTGCAGAGCTCTCATTTCTCATCCAAAACAGAGGTTAGTGCATGTGTTGTTGCATTATACCAGTTAGAGTACAGCAGGTCCTTCCACCCTGATGCTGGAACAGACAGTAGGGAAGCATGAAGTATCTGAGATAATGAGTTCACCAAGTTAGCCATTAATCTGAAATACTAAGCTTTGTCACAAGTTTAGACCTGCACTGATTAGTTGGGTAATGAGTTATCCTAATCATGTTATCTACAATAGAGGAAAAATACAATTTGCAACCCAACTGGCTAGATTAGAATGGATTTAAATGAAAAGAATAATTAAATGTTATATTTCTTCATGTGCAAAGTTATAGGTTGCCACATTTAACATTATTTTAAATTTACAGTAATTAAAATTTTCCCTCCTGGATCTCTTTAGACACACTGAGATACACTTTATATTAACTCAATAGTGCATCAAATAACAGAAAATGTTCTGCAGATTATTCAAATTTCATAGTCAAACTTGATAAAAGGTGTTTTTATTAGGATTTTTTTTTTTTTTTTTTTTTTTTTTACAATTTCTGGTCTTCCCTTAAGGCAATCCATAGTCCTCCCACTTTCAGGAATTATGTGTGATTTTCAGAAATCTATAAAAGCGATATGTTGGCATTATGTCTTAATGTTTTGGTTAAGCCCACCCCTCCAACCCTTAGAGGCCCAAAAATATGAACCAAGCATAACTCAGAAGTAGCCAATAGTATTAGACATCAGCTTATATATCAGTCACAGAGTGTGCATAAGCATTTGTGGACTTACCTAGTGATGCGCAGTTGGCAACATTTCTTATGAACAAAAGAGAAAACACACGCACACACACACACACACACACACACACACACACACACACACACACATATATATATATATATATATATATATATATATATATATATATATATATATATATATATATATATATATATATATATTAGGGCCGGGACTTTAACACGTTAATTATGATTAATTAATTAGAAAAGAAAATGGCGCGTTAAAAAAATTTACGCATTTAATCACAGCTTGCATTTCGAGCAGGGTGGAACCTTTGTCATTGCATGATTTCCTCGTAGACCGAATATCACTGATGCACACAACAATGCACAGTGCTAATGGCTACTAAAACGGAATAAAAACATAAAGAAGTTGCCTTGCTTGGACTGATGCAGGATTTAGGAAACCCGTCCGCCTCTTTTTTTAACTTGGAAAAAAACCTTCCAGACAACAACGGAGTCCGTATCGTGGACATTATTCAGAGATCGTCTCTGCTGCAGCTGCCCGGTGGCACCGGAAACTTTACAAAAGTTGCGGTAAGCTACATTTACGTAACATCTGTGCAGCCCTGAAAGCACCAGACAGAAAAAGTATTTGCCCTAACAGTAGTTTATGAAAGTAGTCAGACAAATGAGAGGTGCCTGGCTGCCGCTGGGAGAACGCTCCGTGGTCTCACTACTCTGTAAACAATCACAAACAACGTGTCTTAAAGTTGAAAACAGAAGTTTTAAGTTAAAACAGAAACACTCTAAAAATGTGATTCATTAATTACAAAGCCTCTAATTAATTTGATTAAAATTTTTTAATCGAGTCACGGCCCTAATATAGATGTATATATAGATTTATATATATATATATATATATATAGAGAGAGAGAGAGAGAGAGAGAGAGAGAGAGAGAGAGAGAGAGAGAGAGCTTTAGCAGCTCACAAACACCTCCAGCACCTGATATTGATTCATACAGATGCATTAATAATCCGATCAATAAGGAAGTTCCATTCATGCTTAACAAAGCCCCAATGTTAGAGAAAAACACCCCGTGTTACCTTCCACATCGCTTAAATCAACCAAAGTCTCAACACTTCTGGCTTCTCGCTGACCGCAACGCTTCAGTGCACCTCTTAGGCTTTGCTCGTATTGAACTACAGCACAGTGGGAGAACACACCAGTACCACAGCCAACACAGCTAGAGAATTTTCTATGCCCTTCAACTGGGATGCAGTAAAGCTTGTACTGCAGCTAACCTCTCATCATGCTCCCAAAACAGCTGCATGTTCAACATACTCCTGAAATGTCTGCTGCACTTCGCTCTCCAGGGCCTCTGTGTTGGTGTCAGAGTGGTCCGGCTGTGGCAACACAAAAGCAACTAATTCCTCCAGTGAGATGTCTGAAGAAACTAGGTCTTCCAGGGAATTTAACTCAAAATTTGAACATCACGGAGGACAGATTATCCTTAGATCAATGCATTTGTGTAAGAAACAGCTGTCGGGAGGCTCTCTGCAGTCATACATGACTCAATGTTTGTTTTATCTGCTGAAATGAAAAACAAAGGGTCATGAGCATCAGAGGGTCAGCTGGAGAGGGCTCAGTTTCCCCTGGGTAACATATTGCATTACCTCAAGAGTGATGCTCAGGTCTGCTTGTGTGCAGATGGACACGGAGAGTCACATACACACACATAACAACACAAACGCCATTAGTAAGCAACCGGCAGCAAAGGTTCACTGAGCAAATTATATGATTTACTTTCTGATGAACGTGGTCGTTGTTGTTCAGAAACAAACATTTAAACAGCATTTATTTTGTGATTCTGAGGACGGAACAAGTAGACGAGGCAAAGGATGGCATGTAAGAGGTGAGAGATTAATGCAAACACTGCTTTTTGCTCTACATGAATCAGAGGAGGAAATATAGAAAGGCAATGTTTTTAGTGGCAGCAACAAAACACTAAAAGGTTGCAGCATTTGGTGCAAACTGATTGAAACGACATCTTGCAAATCCCTTTTCTAAATGAATCTGTTAGAGATGAGCTGGTGAGCCACCAGAGTACCGGAGATGCTCCCATCCTTTTGATTTTTACCTTCTGATTACAAATGTCTACAGTGTCTGGTTGAACACTGGTGTTGTGCAACAATCTGGTCTCTGAGCTGGGATAAACAGCTGTACTTTACTGTGAAACATCAGCAACATGCTGAGGGCAACCATGGTGATCTATATAAAGCTTTAAAGGTTAACCAGACGTCAGCATAAATCACTGACTTGATGTTACACTCCTTCATGATCTCCTGCCACAGAAAGGTAAAATGTCTCAATAACCGCTGGATGGATTTGAATAAACCTCTCAGAACGTCCTTGTGTGACAAGCATCTCCAACTGGTTATTTCCCACCTGAGTCAAGGTGTTTTTCACAGATTTACCAGAGAGTCATTAACGATTTATCCTAATTTCTTAGACTGTACACATTATTTGAAAAATTTGGCATCAATCTGGTTTCCATTCCTTCAAGGAATTATCCTGCATTGATAGAACTTCATTAAATAAACTAACGTGGGTGTTGGACTGGTGGTAACCTGGTCAAAAACGCACTTTACTGATGCTTTAATTTGAAAATCTCTGCTCTAAATCTCTTTCTGCTGAGTAAATGAGATTTATTTTAACAACAAATAGACAATTGGAAATATCAGTCTACACAAATTCTGCTTTCTAAATATGATAAATAATAAAAATCTTGGTCACAAAATAATCAAAATAAAAATGTTAAAGAAGACTAAACATTAGTGACCCTGATTAGTTTTCTCTGTTCTGTCTGCATAAACCTTATAATTATGAGCGCTGGTAAACAATAATGGGAAAATCACAGAAAGGTAAAAACATAATGTCAGCAAAGTCTAATTTTAGTCCTGAAGAAAAGGTGTTAATTTTACTTTTCTGTTCATCTCTCCTTCCTGAAGCCGTCTCTAGAGGTGTACGTCACCATTAGCGACTACTTTAGTCACATTTCCACTCTAAGAAGCTCACACATGTAAAGGTTACTATTTTCACTCTGGTGATTGATTTTATCTCTCCTGCTGGCTGCAGATGTTCATCTAAGATTATGATAACTTGAGAGCGGAGTTTCTAATGTCGGTGTGCAGTGTTGATGTCACTAGAAAAGTTTAACAAGGCTGTGTCCAAATTCAGGAGTTGCATTCTTTGAAGGTCGCATTGGAAGGTCGATTACGTCATGGATGCCCAAATTCAAAGGCTTCGGCCTTCGTCCAGTCCTTATCAGATGCGGCTCCTGAACAGCACTTGTTTGAAATGCATTTGGCATCAACTTTGGACAATTTGGACTTGGGCTTTTCTTTGATACAGCCACTCTCATGAGCAGACAGAGGTACTTGAAGCTGCTATAGCAAATGTGGAAAACGAATTAGCTTAAAAGGTTTTTGCACATACCTCTCAGCAATGTTCTAACAGTACGGCTATAACTATATTGTGGAAATGAAATAAATAAATAAAATTAGTAAAGTGGTTCTCGGGCACTTGCCTATAAACCTCCATCAATAACACGTATCTGTCCGAAAGCAACTATTGGACCACCTGGTTGCTGATCTCGCCAAACTTCCACACTTCCTTGGGTCCTCCACTCATCACTCACTCACGTATTTATCAGCAGAACACCACTGGTGTGAGAGGTTCTCTGCTCATAATATCAGAGAAGGAGAAGCAGCCAGCTGCTACCACTTCAGCTTTAGAACAAACTACCAGAGTCTCAAAAAGAAAATCACCATTTGAAGTCACGGACAACAAAAGACGTTTGGACCTAGAAAACGGAAACTGGTGTTTAGCGATCTTTCATTTCTTCTGGCAATGTGGGTTTCTGGTGGACACGGACCCAGGGAACACACCCAAATGAGGGGGGACCTTGTTTGCGTTCAATACCTAGCTAGTGTGCAGATTTGCTATAACAGCTTTAAGTTGTTTATTTGGATAAAGGATGTATTTCCTTCTTTCTTTTCTTCTTTGAGATAACTGTGGACAGCCCCACCCCACCCCCATGACCGAGCTCTGTTTGTCGTGGCCAGGTTATATATTTACATATCTAGGATGCCAGGCTACTGATAATTTATCAACGTTTTAAAACCGAAACTACAAGTGACGAGAAACTTAATTTGAAACAAAGTAAAGTTCAAGGATAGAAAATCTCAGTCACAGATGTTTGCCTAACTTCATACGTCTTCTCTCACTGCCTATCTGTTTTTTACCCACAATGCAAATCATTGACTTAGACATGGATCAAAGTGTGTCAGTCTTGTTCCGTTTAATATGATGTCAGATTGCATAATTAGAGATAAAGATTGTGCTTCAGCTCTAGTCTTCTAGATTTATATTCATGTTGTTTTCAGCTCAGCAGAGAATTGACAGATTTGAAGTTTCTGCATCTGGTGCATCCAGAACCTTCACACAGACAAACCACAAACCAACAAGCAGGTTTTCAAGAGCAGAAGTGATGAAGACTCGAGTCTAGCTCCAGTGTGATCACAGAAAAATGTGTTTCAAACCAAGTATTTGCTCGTTCATGATGGGAGACGGTGAACTCTGCTTGCTAAAGTGAAACGTTTTAAGAAGTTAAGAACAGAAATACAGCAGCAGAATTTTACTTCAAGATTCAGGCGATGAGAAGTTTAGAAAGAAGATGGGGTTGAAACTTTTTTGTGAACATTATTAACATTTTAAAAGTGTAAAAGTGTGATTAATGACGTTAACCGGCTTCATCGATATGAAAGTTGGATTCCTCTGCATCATGGAGGAGAGACTATTTGAAGATCGCCTTGGTAACAGACGGTGATCCAGAGTGGTTTATGTTCAGTTTCATCTGAAATTGTCAGCAAAAGACTGACTCTTTCTAATCAAATCCCAAATAAAATATAAATCACACTGAACAATTAGTTTGTCAGGCAGGAGTAATGAAAGCTGACTTCTGTATAAAAATCTAGATTGATATTAAGTTTATGTCCAAATTAAACAGAAAAATTACTTTTCTCTGTCATCTTAAAAATATTCATTTTACCACATCATGTTCTTCACTGACATCCTTTCTGTCTTTTATCCAGTAAATATATATATATATATATATATATATATATATATATATATATATATATATATATATTTGTGTGTGTATTTATTTGTTTAGAGAAGGAATCTGTTAAACCAAAGAACACAGTCCTGATTTTTGTTTCGTCTAAGAAGCTCTGCTGTCCAGTAATTGGCTGTGCAACACGTTACTATGGAAACCGTAGATTGAGATGATGATCTACTGTGGGATGTTTATAGGTAGACATTTAAATCTTAATTTTAATAAAATGCTCTTTATTATAGTCAGAAAGGACCAGAACATTGTGGATTGGAACAATATGGTTAAACGTGGGCTGCATGGTGGCGCAGTGGTTTGCACTGTTGCATCACAGCAAGCTTGACTGACCTGAAAAGAGTCCTAACCTTGACCCAACAGGGATTAGACATCGGTCACGACGCAGGACATTACAGGCACGTCCCAGAAGCGGCTCGCCACGCCACACCGTTAGAGCTCGGATTGGGTTGTAGACAGGAAATCACACATGGAATCAGTGTGAAACATTCTGTAATTTAAACTATTAATTAGGCCATTGCAGAGATGTGATTTAATTTCTATGTAGATTATGTCAATACATGTGACCTAATGGCTTATTTACTTCCAGGGTCTTTTGAGAAGTGCATCACTATGTTTTTCACAGCTGTATTCCTGCCAGTGGAGAGGAACATTAGATATGACAGCAATCAGTGAAATCAAACGTGATTTCTCTTTTCCTCTCTTTGGTTTAATGGAAGATGATGTAAACAAACATTGACCTTTGAAGTCTCAAAGTGTTTCATGATCTTGCGAGTGCAGCGAGGAGGATGGCGGAGAAGCCGCTTCCCAGTGTGGATTGATGCGCGCCCGTTTTGCGCCGCTGACCCATCAGTTTGAACTGGGGGACAGGGCCACCATCTATCATTACTCAGTTTATTTCAGACTGAAAAAGTTAGAAAGTAGTTTAACAATATAAATATTTGAGCCTATGACATCTTTTTTAAAACAAAGTTGAAGCCTAAGAAAATGTAAAGGTGGAATCCGAGTGGGAAAGATTGAAATGTTAAAGCGTGTGCTTGTATAAATGTCTGTTGTCTTCCATTTCAACCTCATCAGAAGCATTTAACAAACTGGATTTTGTGACTGCTCATTGATCCCTCTGCTCATAAAGTATTAGTTAAATTCAATGGAAACATGAAAATTATTTATCTTTCATACATGAAAATAGTGCTTTAGGCCCGTTAACGTGATAATCTTAAAGGAGACCTATTAGGACTTTGTTTTAAGTTGTAATAGTTTTATGTTCGATATCAAACATGTTTACAAAATCCCTCTCGCACAAGAGATCTCAGCAGTTAAATTCTTGACATTTTCAGAACCTTCCAGAATGAACTCTTTAAGGGCTCTGTCACTTTAAGAAAACAAGCTGGAGCTGGCCACGCCTACTGTTCCACGCTCAGACTGCTGTAAGCTGAGAAGCTCTGATATGAAGCTCCAAGTGGCTTGGAGTAGAGCCACTGCTCCTCCAGCCTGTAGAGGTGCGAAGTGAAAAGCTCATTTTAGTCAGAAAACACCTAAAACCAAACACTGATGAAAAATAGATGGACAGATTTAGAGTGTTTTTAGAGGCAGTAGACGCCCAAGTGGCAGCACATAAGGAAGTAAAAGGTGACTATTGTAGAAGTAAGCCCCCTCTAAAGGTGCACCCAATTAATATAATGGCGCTGGAGACAATCTTATCAGATATTGTTACCATGTTAAAAGCTCTCTTGACTGCTCAGACACACGTCAGGACTGCTCTGATCTTAGACTGGGGCCTTCAGCCATTTGGATTGTCTTGGTCAGATTTCCAAGGACAAACAAACAAGCTGACTGTTGAATGTGACGTGCAGGAAATCAGCAAGTGAAGTGAATGAAGCATGCCACACACTTCTCCTATTCCACCATGATAAATGACCTGCACTTGCATAGCGCCTCTCAGAGTAAGGACTCCAAAGCGCTTTACACTACAGTGTATCATTCATCAATTCACACACACATTCACACACTGATGGTGATGAGCTACGATGTTAGCCACAGCTGCCCTGGGGCGCGCTGACAGAGGCATGTTTGTTTACTCCAAAGTCACATTAGATCTTTTGAGAGTTCCTGGTTGAATGTTCTTGTGTGGAATCAGTTCAAGTGTGGTGTTTGCCATGGCGTTGCACACACCGTAGGACCAAAACTGGTATACCTTTGATTTATTTTTTCTTATCACCGCGAGAATGGTCATGAAAAATCATCAATTTAAAAATCCTGCCGTGTGAACCGGACTTCACTCAACTGGGCTACTCTGCTGCAAACAATGGTTTGGGTGACTTTTGCAACAGGAAAAAATAGTCATCTGGAGCTGCACTCCAGTCAGCAAGATTTCACCCCCCCCCCAATCACCTGAAGACTTCAGAGGGAGAAAGCCTTAACGTTATAATAGAGAATAAATGGTTGTTTGAAGTGAGTGCCGTGCTGCAGACATTCAATTTGAACACTGGCAGTGTGAATGCATCTCCCTGAAAGGAGCAGAAACAGCAGTTCAGCCATAATAAAGCTGAAGTCAGCGAGTGCCAGGTGCATGATGTGTGCTAACTTAAAATTCATTTAAGATTTTCAGCCCAGTGTTTTATTGATGTGATTGATTTTTATCCCTAAAGCCAGTGAACAACATTGTACTATTTACATGATACCACTTTCCAACTTGAACACTATATTTCAGCTGGGAGGGCATATGTTCTCTCTGACAGTTCTTGGCTCAACTATTTACTCTCATCATTTCACTAAGCTGTATCTAATGGGACATGGGGGGAAGTACGCTTTGGATAATATAAGTCAGATAAAAAATTAGAACTCAGAACACATGCAAATCCTGCTCAAATTAAAGAATCCATTTGATTCATATGCTCTTCATTCCAAAAAGATGCACAAAACAGCACACACAATCCGACATACTGGACAATAATGGAGGCTGGAATTCATCCAAAATATTTATTGACAATAAAATTACCAGATATCATCTTAATGGCTGAGAGAGACGGACTGTCTGCTCTGTGTTTACACTGCTACAGCTGGAGCTGCCACTTACATGATTCACATTCATTATTAATTTTTTTATTTTTTAGCCAATAAACTCATGATTACAGGTATTGTGAGCAGTAATAGGCACTCAGGCTTTTTAAAACGCTCCATAACCGTAAGCACAAAGGTGTTGTTGTCGTTCTCTCCAACCTTTTCATACCTAGTGTTACATGTGATGCTAATCAACGCCGACATCTCAGTGTGTCTTTCTCGTGAACGTGTTTCTTTTTCCTGCACATTCAGCTGGCTGGGAGAAGGAAATGAAAAGGACAGGATGTTTCAGTGGGTAGCATGCGTTCTGGCTTAAACAAGTGCTCCATACTGATACGTTTGTCGTGCAAGGATCCATTAAGGCAGTCGTGATGGAAAACTGAGAGTTTAATTGGCCCTAGAATAACTCATTTAAATTTTAAAATCTGTAATATTTTTGCTCTTTGATACAATAAACTAGAAATAAAATGTGCGTTATAATCAAGCAGCAGCTCATTTTTCACATATTTAAAGGCCTGTTTGCCATCTGAATTTTTTTTTTCAAGGTTATTTCTAGTGTTGATGTGATACTGTACTCAGATTATTGAGAATCTCCAAGCATGCCTTATTATTCCAGCACAGATGCCTGGTATGGCCATGAGAGAAAAGGGAAGCAGAGCGCTCCCACGTGACATCCTGCAAAGCCCCGCATGCTGAGGTGTTTCAGAGCTCAACAATCCAGCTCCAGCGGCTTCATTCGATGCAAGCCTAACTCAGAGGGGAAGAGTTAGTTGGGAGTCAAACAGCGAGGCAGAAAGGTGTAATGAAATGCTTCAATGTCATTACGAATGCAGGAACTGCCGTCTATAGATAGAAGCCTTCGTGTTTTCCTCCAGGTGCATTAATATTCCATATTTCATGATGTGCATAACAGGGGTGCATGTTAACCTCCATCGTCCTGCCGTTTCACTTTTCTGCTGCTCAGTTTTGTACAATGCTTTAAGCTCCGGTTTTGTAGCTGCTTGGAGGGAGCTACACTTTCCTAGAGAATGTATTTTCGTAAAATCTGCGATCACAACGAAGTGTCTCTGTCACAAATTGTAGATTAGTGTCAATGTTGATGGACGTATGAAAAGTCTTTTGTTCTACATTTGTTAATATTTAATTTATCTCTATTAAAGAGAACATATTCTGAAGTTATACTACTTATATGACCTACTCAAAACATGTTTTTGCCCAAAATCCTTCTCACATAAAGCCACTTCATTGGCTTTACTTGACATTTTCAGTACCTTCCTGAATGAGTCACTTTACGACTGGCCACACCCACCCATTTCCTGATTGGCTGAGTTTTTGTCACATGTGAAACTAAAGGCCACATTCCTGCTTACCCTAACTAAATCCGTGTGTTAACATGTGGGACAGCAGTAGCTCAGGAGGTAGAGCGAGTTGTCCAATAATCAGAAGAGTGAAAGTTCAATCCCAACTCCAACCAGAGAATGCTGCTGTTGTGACCTTGGGTGAGACACCTAAACCAACTTGCCTGCTGGTGGAGGTGAGAAGGACAAGTGGTGCCAGTTTTCGGCAGGCCTTGTCTCTACAAGTGTGCCCCAGGGCATCTGTGGCTATATAACTCATCATCACCAGTGTGTGAATGGAGGAATGACTGACTGTGTTGTGAAGCACCTTTCAAATCAAATCAAATCAAATTTTATTTATATAGCACATTTCATGCATAGGATGAGGTCTATTCAGGGGTTCTGGAGAGGAGGGTCCGTCGGATTGTTGAACCTCAGATTCAGGAGGAGCAATGTGGTTTGTGTCCTGGCCATGGAACACTGGACCAGCTCTATACCCTTAGGGGGGTCCTGGAGGGTGCGTGAGAATTTAACCAACCAGTCTACATGTGTTTTGTGGATTTGGAGAAGGTGTTTGACCGCGTCCCTCGGGGGGCCCTGTGGGGGGTACTCTGGGAGTATGGGGTACCAGGCCCTCTGATACGGGCTGTTAGGTTCCTGTATGACCGGTATAAGAGCTTGGTCCACATTGCCGGCAGTAAGTCGGGCTCGTTCCCAGTGAGAGTTGGACTCCGCCAAGGCTGCCCTTTGTCATCAATTCTGTTCATAACCTTTATGGACAGGATTTCTAGATGCAGCCAAGGTGTGGAGGGCATCTGTTTTGCTGGCCTGAGGATCAGGTCTCTGCTTTTTGCAGATGATGTGGTCCTGTTGGCTTCATCAGAACGTGATCTTCAGCTTTCGCTGGAGCGGTTCACAGCCGAGTGTGAAGCAGTTGGGATGAGAATCAGCTCCTCCAAATCTGAGACCATGGTCTTGATTAGGAAAAGGGTAGAATGCCTTCTCCGGGTCAGGGATGAGGTCCTGCCCCAAGTGGAGGAGTTTAAGTATCTCGGGGTCTTGTTCACGAGTGAGGGAAAACTGGAACGTGAGATCGATAGGCGGATTGGTGCTGCATCTGCAGTGATGCGGGCGTTGTACCGGTCTGTCGTGGTGAAGAGAGAGCTGAGTCAGAAGGCGAAGCTCTCGATTTACCGGTCGATCTACGTTCCTACCCTCACCTATGGTCCTAAGCTTTGGGCAGTGACCGAAAGAACGAGATCGCGGATACAAGCGGCCGAAATGAGTTTTCTCCGAAGAGTGGCTGGGCTCTCCCTTAGAGATAGGGTGAGAAGCTCGGTCATCCGGGAGGGGCTCGGAGTAGACCCGCTGCTCCTCCACATCGAGAGATGCTAGTTGAGCTGGCTCGGGCATCTGGTCAGGATGCCTCCTGGACGCCTCCCTGGTGAGGTTTTCCGGGCACGTCCAACCGGGAGGAGACCTAAAGGTAGACGCAGGACACGGTGGAGGGACTATGTCTCTCACCTGGCCAGGGAACGCCTTGGGATTCCCCCGGAGGAACTGGCCCAAGTGGCTGGGGAGAGGGAAGTATGTGCCTCTCAACTTAGGCTACTGCCCCTGCAACCCGACTCCGGATAAGCGGATGGATGGATGGATGGATGCAACACAAAGTGCTTAACAGATTAAAATGGCCCATTTAACCCACATTCCCTCCCTTTCCCACACTTAAAACAATTGTGATAGTTTCACCCCCAATCCACAACCACTCCCAGGCAGGCACACACACACACACACACACACACACACACACACACACACACACACACATAAAACATTAAAAGACCACAGTAAACACTAGCCTGAGCTCAGATTGGACAGGTAATGAAAGGCATGCCATCAAGGGAGCCATCTGCCATGACAGCAGCAGATTGACGCCAGCAGGCAAGACACCAATCCAGGGCGCCCTGAGATGGAAGGTGGCAACCCACACCACTACCTGGGCACAACCCTAGGAGTGCCCCAGCCTCCGCCAACGACCACCGGTCCCGAGGCAGAGGGCTCCACAGAGGAAACACTGGAAGGATTAAAATATGTGACATGTAAAAAAGCATGTACAAGAGCTACTATGGAAAATATCTAAAATGTATGATGTAAAATATCCATTAAAATGTGATTAAACAAATAAAACAACATAAATGTGTAACACAACAGTAATTAAAAATAATTAAATAAGTAAAACAAGCAATGCCATAAAAAGTAATCAGTTGAAAGCTAAACTAAAAAGGTGGGTCTTGAGCCTGATCTTAAACACATGAACGTTCTCTGCGACCGTGAGATCCTTCGGCAGCCCGTTCCACAGGCGAGGGCCGTAATAACTAAAAGACGCCTCGTCGTGAGTGTGTGTCCTGACTTTAGGAATGACAAGGAGACGGCTGCCAGAGGAGGACCGCGAGGGTTCATATGGTAAAAGCAGTGGCGAGAGATAAGACAGGCCAAGACCATTAAGACACTTAAAAACCATTAAAAGTGTCTTAAAATCGATCCTGAAACGTAAGGGGAGCCAGTGCAGTGATTCTAAAACCGGAGTGATGTGCTCCCGCAACATGGGGGTTGTATAGAACTCTAAGAAGGCACTATACAAATACAGGCATTTTACCATTTAACGTGCGGTCTCATTAAAACTGAATTATTGCCTTAGTCTGACTCAAGTTCAACCAAATTGCTCCTGGTCGAACTACGGTCCCCAGATAATGTGGTTAGTAAACCAAACTTCATGGAAACAACACCCCAATTTAGCTGAGCCCTGGCCCTGGTCCATAAATAAAACATCAACATGTGGCCCCGTGGATGTGAGTTGCAGATCCCTGCATGTTTGGTTTCAAATCCAAAATAATACAAACTATCAAACTCAGTAACTAGGTCAATAGCCCTGATGGCTGATGTGCAGAAAAGAAAAGATTATTGACAGCTGTGTTTTAGCTGGATGAGCAGTAATGTATTCTCACGTGAAGCCTTCTTTTCTCACTGTGCTGAAGTGCGATGTAGTTCATCTTCAGTAGAAAAAAGAATTGTTTGTGAAATGTTTAACATGAGTTGGAATAACTTTAATTCGAGCTTTGTTGGTTGAGGTCAAAAAATGATTTTTAAGTTCATACAAGAATCTTCTGAGGCTTTAGACCTCTGGGTCCAGGAGACGATATCTAACACTGACTTTTCCCCACAGCTTAGCTAGCTGCTGCTGTTGAACAACAAGGAGGATTTCAGCCTAAAGAGCGCTAGCTGCTACATACTTATTTGATTATTCAGGCGGCTGCAGACTAATAGTTCTGTTGCTGGAACTAAACCGAAGAATCTCAGCAGAATGAAAATTAATTTGGCCAAGGCTTTCTGTGCAACCAGTAAGGAATTGGTTCAGAGGGAAAATATGAGCTAACCGTCTCAGTGCACAGAAAGCATATTAGTATTTTTTATTCAGCACAAGCATTTAGTTCAGCAGTCGTAACCATTTTATGCATTTACAAATGAATAGTTCAGATCTTATTGAAAGATTAACAGCAGCTAACTAAATTAAGCTAGCTCAGTGAACAACCTCAGTTTGAAGAAGTAGCTATGATTAGCACCCTAAGCTAACAGCTGATCAGAAAGCAGTTATAGTTGTAAAACAACGCCAGTCATAAATCTGTGCTGGTAATAGTGTTTTGTCATTCAGAATAATGTGTGGTCATTTGCATAATACACATTAGCAAAGGATAGTTGTAGGATGTTTGGTTCAATACATTTTGGAAATATTCATTTTTATTTTATTTTTAAATAAACAGACTCCATTTAACTGTTTATTTCAAGAATATTTTTAAATATCTACATAATTTGTAAATGATTTCAGAAACGCATAAACAAACTAAAGGGATTATTTCCTCATCAGTGCATTTCGTACAGTTCTAAAACAGACAGATATGATCATGGATCTGAGTCACTAAGGGCCATTATATACTTGCTGTTTAACGACATAAATGCGTGTTTTAAATGGCTGCCACGCATAACTTGGTCGATTTGAAGCGTCATTTTTGCGCATCTCCTGAAATTAACATGATGCGTCCGAACGCTGCAATATACGAGTAACCAGTAGGTGAAGTTGACAAAGCGAGCAAGGCACACTCACCATGGGGACTCCGTCTCTGGTTTAGAGCTATTTCACACCATCTTTGATGCCGCTGCTGTCTTGATCTCAAAATTAACCAGTTAGTGAGCTCTTTTGTTGGCGCCATGTTTGTTTTGGTTGTACCCACAAACCTGGCTCTCTATCTGGTCAGAGTCTTGTGGAACATTCTAACACATCATGCAGCGCAGTAGGGATGAGCCGGATACTCGTTTCAAATGGGTATCCGGTACGGATAAAGTATTTTTGACGAATACGAGCATGAAATGAGTAAAACTCGTAAATATCTGTAATTGTGCTGAAGGAATATTCTTATTGGGTAACTGACTGTCTTCACGCTGTGTGATTGACCAGTCACATAGTGCACCCACCCCTCTCTACACACAAAACTGCAGCCGGGAGCTCAGTCCATCCACCCATCCATGCACACACAGACAGTAACGGATCTCTCTGTGTTTGCTTTGCTGTTGCTCACGTTTCTTCAGAACTCCCTAGGTTTTCTTCAGCTCGCCTCATTTTGGTTTAATATTTAAAGTTACTTTTTCATAACATACGTGGTGCATTTGACAAGACAGCTGAAAACGGCTTGTGCTGCATCCGCTACGCTCGGGTTCTCTCTCTCTCTCTCTCTCTCTCTCTCTCTCTCTCTCTCTCTCTCTCTCTCTCTCTCTCTCTCTCTCTCTCTCTCTCTCTCTCTCTCTCTCTCTCTGTATGTATGTATTAATTCATGCACTTAAATATTAATGTTCTGATTTTATTGAAAAACTTGTTCTGTAATAGTTCCTCTACTATTGTGATCAAAAACATTTAATCTCAATTCCGAGGCTGCTCTGTAAATAGTTTTCAAATAAACAATATGCATAGCAACTTCTGATCAATCCATATCAATCTCAGACTTAAAATAATGTATTAATGTAAACCACACCCACTTTTGGTTAAACTACGCCCACTTCCAGGTTAGGCCACGCCCACTCTGAGACAGATACAGATAATTTAGATGGTTGAATACAGATACAGGTACAGATACAGATAGTGGTGTACTCGCTCATCCCTGCAGTGCTGTGCTGTGTAGCAGCAAGTATGTGAACGTGTGCCAACGCGAGGTTAAACGGCAAGTATATCCCGGCCCTAAAAGTGCTTCTTTGATCTACAAGATACTCCTCCTGTTGTGTAGTTAACCTAAATGTTCAAACTGATTTAGAGACAAGTGGATGTGTGAGCAAAACAGAGCAAGTCTCTGAACACGAGTAGAGACCTAAAATACTATCTAATGTCAAATTTCAGCTCGTGACACCCTTCCAGGACACCTCATCAGCGTAGTGAAATAGATTAGTAGCTGTGTGAGTTTTTATCTTCTACCTATTTGCTGTGTTTAAGACAGACATATTGAATATTTGGAAATGCATCCCAGAGTCCGTCTGTGCCAGAAGCAGCGAGGTTCCTGTCATTATGCTGTGAAAGAAAAGTAATTTAATTGAGGGGGAAAGAGGACAGACTAAGAGGCCAGATGTAGATAACATTTACTAAAAGGAGGAAACTAATAAACCCACTCGTCCAGACTCTTTGATGTGACTAATGTTACTGGCTCACATTTGACTGCAAATCCAAGGCATTAATTAAGATTAACGCAGTAAGAAATAATTGACTTTCAGAGAAGTCACCCTTTCAATTAAATTCAAAGTCAGAAGGCGTTGTCGAACCCGTCTGATGATGTGTTTAATGTTAAAATAAGAACCCACTAGCAGGTCATTTTGTCAACTGGAAACCTTTGTTAGGCTGAGCAGAAAACAAAGATTTTTTTTACACGGGGGTTTGAGGTGCAGGAAGACGTCTGCCATAAATCTAGTTTTTGAGTCATGCAGGAAATTGTTGTTTCTACCAACATGTTTATGAAGATTGTAGGAGGATTTTTCCTCATTTGCAATCAGCACACATTAAGTCCAAACTTTGACATGATTTAAATTTGTGTGGGTTATAAAGATGGATTACGGTTCTGCTTATGATACCCCTCACACAAACGGAGGAATTTTGCAGCCTTTTTAATGAACAGTCTGAGGAATAAAACACTTCACATCACACAGAGGTGTCTGATTTACAAGCCAGCCGATTCAAGCTCATGCCTGCATAGATTTTTTTTTCTCAGGTGTTTTTGCAATTCGAACTAGACTTGTAAATGACAAATTAACATGAATACGCCTCATTTATCCAGAATCAGTCTGAGTGGAGAGGAATAACTTAAGGCATAAAAGTTCAGGCAGCAGGTGCTTTGCTTTGCACCTGCCTCACACTGATGAAGCAGGTGGAGGGATTTAAGTCGGCTTAAATCAATTAGATCACTTCATTTATTACGCTGCATGGTGCATATTGATTCAAATTTAGAGATCTGTCAGAAAAGGTTTAATTTGAATTGTTTTTATTAAACTGCAGCTAAAATAGTTGAAATTTAAATGAAAAGACAGTGTCTGTCACTATCTTCATAAAAGAAATGAGCCCACTTTAAAAAAAACTCTTTTAGTTTATTCATAAAATAGAAATCATAATTATTTAAACTTCTTCTACACAAATTGATGCTATTATGTGGAGGTCCGGGTTTACAGTCGTGTGGTATATAAATAAATGTACTTCCTGTTTAATTCAAAATCACTGAAAAAGATTAATTTATATTTTTGTTACCTTAACAGTAATATCATTAAAATGTAACATATGTTTCCATAAACAAATAGGACACATGAAATGGGGAAAACAAATAAAGGTGTGAGAACCCTAATTTAACCCTGTAAACAATTAATATTTTATGTTTCTGTCTGTCTTCTCATTTTCATTCCTAGCTGGGACCACATATATCTTTGGGAAAGGTGGGGCCCTCATCACGTTCACCTGGGCCCCCAACGAGCGGCCGAGCACCCGGGCCGACCGGTTAGCGGTGGGCTTCAGCACTCAGCAGAAGGAAGCCATTTTGGTGCGGGTGGAGAGCACGCATGGTCTTGGAGACTTCCTTCAGCTGCACATCGTAAGAACACATTTTATATGTGCAATGATCAGTTTTATCTATTTGTATCTTTTTTTACTGAGGTATGAAGAAAACATAAACATTTTAACCTGCAAGACTTATTCAAATTCAAATCATATTATTATTAGTAGTAGCAGTAGTATTAATAGCAGACTTTGTATTTTTTATTTTAATGCCATGGACGACTGTAAGAACATAAAACTACTGTAGCAGGTAAAAAATATTTAAATAATATAAAACATACAGAAACTTGAAGGGTATAACAATAATTACGGTGGCCCACAAGGTTCAACAAATGACAAAAGCCACAACAATAGAAGTTATGCTAATACCTAATTTAAGCTAAAGACAGGAGGAAATGATAGATGACAGCATTGGAGACCAAGGCTTCATTGATAAATCTTGCCCACACAAAACTTGCATAAGTCCTTTCCTATGCAAACTTTGTGATTTAAAAAAATAAAATGTGGAGGGAAAGTGTGCAGAACCTTAAGCAAAATCTGACACTGGTGTACGCACAATTTGGAGATGAGGAAACTGGCAGCGTAGCTGGTGAGATAGCAAAATGGTCAGTTTAAGGCAGGGGTGTCAAACTCATTTTAGCTCAGGGGCCACATTGAGGGAAATCTAGTCCCAAGTGGGCCGGACCGGTAAAAGTAAATTAAAAACAACTTCAGATTGTTTTCTTTGTTTTAATACAATCAATATAAAACAAGGCTGGAGCCTGAGGACAGTGTAGTACAAGTACAACACCTGAAGTGTACTTGAAAATTTGAAAAAATGAAAATAAAAAAAACATTCCTTAGTGATTCTAAGAGCTTACAGATCACATGGCTAGATCTGTTTCATGCAGCACTTAAAGTATATTGGACTCATTTTACTTTACATCTTTTAGCTTTCACCAGCACATCAATATCAGAAGTCACATCCTGAGTGGCGGCCAACTTCAGGATGTGATTCAAGTTCTTGTGGGAGCCTTGAGCGCAGCTTTGTTTTATTTATACTCGTTACAGAGAAAACTTGCTCACATAGATAAGTTTATTTTCACTCTGCATTGTAAAGTATGAAAATAAAGTTTACACAACCATCTCGCGGGCCGGAGTTAACCCGTTTGCGGGCTGAATTCCGGCCCGCGGGCCATATGTTTGACACCCCTGGTTTAAGGTTATACTTTTAACCCCTCACACACACACACACACACACACACACACACACACACACAGATGCAGCCCCCAGCTCCGTCTCAGGACTGAGAATAAAAATAAGAACCTGAATAAAAGTATGTTGCTTTTAAAAATTCTATGATGTTTGATTGATGTTAACATTTTCAAATAGCTTATTGGTGCATTAATTGTCCGATGTGCCATGACACGTATGGTGTAAACCATAGCATAGACTATAACGGCTTGTATTAGCCACAAAGCCTGCAGCGCTGCCAGCCATGCAGTGCTGACGCACCTGCAACTTTTGATGAGTCTCGGGTTTACTGCAACCAGCTCATTCCAGCTGGAATTAGCCAATCAGCTGGCTGATATTAGTTTGATGTAATAAATAATATATGTAATTTCTTGCTTAAAGCCACTTTGTGTTGAATTAAAGGTTTTATATCATTCTTAGATCAGGAATACCTCAGCGATCCCTGAGCACCATAATGTAACCGTTGTGGACGGCGTCATTAAGATGATCATTGCCATCTTCTCCTTTGCCTTCGCCATCAGATCTGAACACTTCTTTTTCAGGTTTTAAATTTACATTATATGTTTGTCACAGATCTCTCCATCTGCCGCTCCCACAGCAGTTACAATGCTGTGCAAGTTGAAGGCAATAAAACCTTTTTCTGTGCCTCTACCTCACCCACAGGCACCTCGATTTCAGCACAGTAAAAGCCCCAGGATCCTTACGTTTTGGTTTAATTACGGTAGTAGCATAAATTCTATTTTAGCATAGTTTCTGGCTGACCACAGCTTAATTGTAGGTTTCCTCATTGATTTGCAGCTTTTTATGCCTTTGAACTTTCTGGTAGAGGAATAGAAAGCAAAGTGAGAACATTTATGACAAAGTCAACACAAAGCTTCCTCATGGTGCTAAAAGGCTTCACCTGTAAAAGACGAAAAGTCAAGTGAAAAATACTTAACCCTCCATTTCTCTATTTATAAATAAAGTTTTTATCTAGATGATGCTATTATTCTTGGCACTCAAACATCACAGCTTGTATGAGTCACTCATTTGTCGCATCTGAGTCCAAATATTGAAGTAAAACTGGAACAAAAAATGTAGACCGGCACATAGCGATTTTCCAGGAGATGTGTTTTAAGATGAGTGTCTGCTGATTGACACGACGTGGCTCAACAGCTGCCAGTTTGTTTTTTGGATGCCTGTTCGAACATTTGATCACAAGATGGGTGTGCCGCGATAGCAACCAGACTGGAGATCTGTCAGATGTCTGTGAGTGGCGCAATAATTAAAATCACATCTGTTGTCTATTGACAAAAACTAAACAGCTAAGTAATGCTTTGTGGATTCACACTAACCACACCATCCTTCAGGTCCTTTAAATTTATGCAGCTGAAGATTTTCAATAAATGTGTGCAAAGATAGCACTCAGAGTCCTGTTTATATAAATAATGTGCAATACAGTCAAAAGTCAGTATAGAATAGAATAGAAGAGAAGAGAAGAGAAGAGAAGAGAAGAGAAGAGAAGAGAAGAGAAGAGAAGAGAAGAGAAGAGAAGAGAAGAGAAGAGTGTTGTTGTACAAGGTACAGAGAAATTGGAGTGTCACTCCCTTTGGTGAAAATCGTAAAAGAATACAGGAATTAATATAAATCTAGACCCCACATCTGTATATGAGATGATTGATATCCTGCTAGAACAAAAATCAAAATAAAATCTAGGCTGCAATAAACAGCTTATAAAAGGAACTCTGGGTATTTTGGGCTGAGTAACCCGTGTTCTGTTCCAAAGGGAGGGTTTGTCTTTATGATTTATCGCTATTGTTGAGGTCATGTAACCGTTTTATCAGAATCCAAGGTAAATACATCTCTATATTGCCATGTAGCTTAACAACAATCAGTGTTTTGTTATATTTATCCATGTGTGCTAGTCTGTTCGTCCTCTGAGGCACTCGTCATTTTCAGTCCAAAGTCCTCCCCTGCATCATTATTTTTTAACTGCCTGATTTCAACTGTAATAGTTTTAAAGTGACACTGACCTTACCTGACTTGCCAGTAAATGCATAGATTGCAGCAGGCAGGAAAAAGGGCAGAGAGGTTGTTTTTTTTCACAGCTTCTGCCAAATCTCTTACAACCGGACAGATTGCTTGACACCTTATTACCACTCAGTGGAAGAAGATCTAGAAGAGCTCAGAGGCTGTTGCAGTGGACTTTTAGTTTCTTAACTAAAGCTGCATGTCACTTCTTCTTCCTTATTTGTTTTTGCATTATATCACATTCTTGTTTTACATTTCGAATGGCCTGCTGAAGAACGGCAAAGGACGACAAAAAGAGACAGAACACCTCTGGCCAAAATAAGACCGTCCACAAGGGAGAGTTGAAAATAATAAAGAAAACAGATGATTTATGACTTTTACCAGCTGGAGGGATTTGTGTGAATCAGATAAAATGCCTTGGGGTTAAAATCCTTTCCTCCGATCCTCTTCACATATCAGTGTTTTATTTGAAAGTGCGACATAATCAATACTCACAGTAGGAATTTGGACCAACAGAAGACCGCTCCATTTAAATTGTCGCTGCAGTAGCACTGAAACTCTGGCTCAGAGACCAGTTATTCTGAATCAAACCATCGCCATATTCACTGAAGAGCACATTACAGAAGCTAATTCTGGTCTCAGATGGTCATGTTCTTAATGAGTAACTAAGAGATGAAACAAAAAGAAATTTCATTGTGCAAAATGATGAGAATTAAAGAAGCTTGAGAAGTGTTGCAGCACAGCCGCGCTTCAAACCACAGAGATGCTGTGGAGACTGATTTGGTAACCAGATGAGGTCTGGAAGCTGCTTTCTTATGCATTTCCATAACATATTCATCAAGTAATGGGCAAAGCAAGCTGAATCTCAAAATTATACATTTCAGTAAATATTGGGGGACGGGGTGGTCTGTCTGGGAACGAGTTTGTTCCAGATGTATTATTCATTTCATACTTGCAGGTAGATAAGAGAGGTGCAAATAGAGTCATGGTAAAAACAAAATATCCCCTCATTATGAACCTGAGTTTCACAGATCAGAACAGAATCTGGCCCTTTGCAAGGTCCAGGAAGATTTAAATCTTACTTCAAATGTAAAAATTAATCCCACTACAAATGATACCATGTCAGTAATGAGAAAGCATAAACAAAACAAAACGGACCATTTTTTGGTGGTTCTAAAAAAGGGGACAGTGGGATCACCTTTAGAAAAGGAAGGTTTTTGCTGGTGTGGATCATTTGTGTGTAAACACACTACCAGTGTGAGAGTCTCATGAAGAAAATTATCAGTTCATTTATGCATGAGAGGTTCTAGCTGTTGGATCATGAGTTGCACTTACTTTTTCACACACAGCTTTTCTATTTTTCTCCCATGTTTGTTTGAAGTTGAAGATTAGGCAAAACTCCCCTTATGCATCCATTTGTGCTGCCATGTGAGTCTCTGCATCTATAAACACTCCAGAAATTAAAAAGCCAGTCAGTTTTCTGTCTGTGTTCAGTTTTAGGAATTATGTTCCTAAAATGAACAGTTTCAAAAAGTCCTCGTTTGTGATGTCACAAATAGGGAAATTAGTATAGAGCCACCACTCACATGCAAGAGAGAGCTGCTGCTGGAGGAGTAGTGGCTCTCCTCAGAGCCCCTCCAGCATGTATATCTGAGCTTCTCAGCCAATAGCAGCCTGAGCAGGGGATGGGTGGGTGTGGCCAGCAACAACTTGTTTTCTTAAAAGGATAGAGTCCCGAAACGGCTCATTCTGGAAGGAACTGAAACTGTTAGAATAAAACTGATGACATTTCTTTATGGGAGAACGATTTTGCTCACAACTTTCATGAACATGTTTCGACAAAGAACTGTTATAACTTAAGAAAAATGTCATAATAATATGTCTTTTTAACCATCTATCTAATTAAAAGAAACCTGGTTGTCTCTGAAGCCGGAAATGTTGCTTTGGTACATTGCTGTGGTGATGTTCCATCAAGCTGGACCTGTAGAGTTGTAGCGTTAGTGCGTTCCTGGGACTCCGCTGCTGTAGAGCTCCGACGCCGCAGATCTCAAATGGCTTCTTCTGGGCTGTTAGCTTTGTAAGTAACGTTGGTTACGTGATCATCTGTGAAGCCGGAAACAGGTTCACAGTGCGGCGGAGCAGCTGGTCGTTTCATAGCATTCAAATGAGGATAACTGAGGATACGCGCCAGAGCTTAATTTGTCTTATTTTGAAAGGACACGTTCCAATAAGTGTCTTGTAGTATCCAGCAACTCAATAGTTATGCTAACTTTTTAGCTATCCATCCATCCATTTTCATCCGCTTATCCGGAGTCGGGTTGCAGGGGCAGTAGCCTAAGGCGAGAGGCCCATACCTCCCTCTCCCCAGCCACTTGGGCCAGCTCCTCCTGGGGAATCCCAAGGTGTTCCCTGGCCAGGTGAGAGACATAGTCCCTCCACCGTGTCCTGCGTCTACCTTTAGGTCTCCTCCCGGTTGGACGTGCCCGGAAAACATCACCAGGGAGGCGTCCAGGAGGCATCCTGACCAGATGCCCTAGCCACCTCAACTGGCTCCTCTCGATGTGGAGGAGCAGCGGGTCTACTCCGAGCCCCTCCCGAATGACCGAGCTTCTCACCCTATCTCTAAGGGAGAGCCACTCTTCGGAGAAAACTCATTTCGGCCGCTTGTATCCGCGATCTCGTTCTTTCGGTCACTACCCAAAGCTCATGACCATAGGTGAGGGTAGGAACGTAGATCGACCGGTAAATCGAGAGCTTCGCCTTCTGACTCAGCTCTCTCTTCACCACGACAGACCAGTACAATGCCCCCATCACTGCAGATGCAACACTAATCTGCCTATTGATCTCACGCTTCAGTTTTCCCTCACTCGTGAACAAGACCCCGAGATACTTAAACTCCTCCACTTGGGGCAGGACCTCATCCCTGACCCGGAGAAGGCATTCTACCCTTTTCCGAATCAAGACCATGGTCTCAGATTTAGAGGAGCTGATTCTCATCCCAGCTGCTTTACACTCGGCTGCGAACCGCTCCAGCGAAAGCTGAAGATCACGTTCTGATGAAGCCAACAGGACCACATCATCTGCAAAAAGCAGAGACCTGATCCTCAGGCCAGCAAAACAGATGCCCTCCACACCTTGGCTGCATCTAGAAATCCTGTCCATAAAGGTTATGAACAGAATCGGTGACAAAGGGCAGCCTTGACGGAGTCCAACTCTCACTGGGAACGAGCCCGACTTACTGCCGGCAATGCGGACCAAGCTCTGACACCGGTCATACAGGGACCTAACAGCCCGTATCAGAGGGCCTGGTACCCATTCTGCATCATAGAAGAGTACCATAATCAATTATAGTGGAATGTGGTTTTGTTATTTTAATGGTGGCACCAGCGCAGCATCCAGATCTGTCAGAGCAGTGTTCTCCACATTTACCGGGTAGGAAACTTTGATCTGCCTTTATGTGGTACTGCAGAGCTGAGCGCTGGAGTTATAACCTGAGATCTAACCCGAACCGAATCAGCCCGATCGGTTCTGTTGGATTTGGGCCGTGAGTTATGTTAATTGAGCGGGTTGCCGCATGGCGCACTCCGCTTGCTCAATCAGCGAGGGAGAGAGAGAGAGAGAGAGTCTGCTCACACAAAAGAGAGGATCGGTGGACGCTCCTCCAAACACGCGTTATTATTTTCATAATTTCATTATTGTTTCTCCTGGAAGCGCTCAGTCAGACCAAGTGCTGAGATGTCGGGAGATCCAGTCTTGGGGAGGGAGCGGGGTGAGTGACGGCAGCTGCAGCGTAACCTGTCTCTTATTTAGGGACACTGAGAAGTTAAAAGAAGAGAGAAATGGAAGATAGAAGTTCTTGTTCCACTTTATTCTTTTGTTTCATGATGATAAACTGATGTTAAATTCAGCTTAAAGAGAAACTGGAAGGAAGCTTTGGTTCATTTTAAGTTACAGGAGATCTTGTTTCCTATCTGCTCCTCCAGACAAAGCATGGACATGAGGGTTACATGGTGAGGGTCACACAGGACAGGTTAGTGCAGTCACACAGCCCAAGCTGGAGGGGGACAGGTGCTGTTCTTCTTTATATTGCAAGCTTGTGTGTTATGTGCATTACAGCCAGTGATCCAAGCAGCAGCAGCAACCAACCCCCACCCCCACCCCCCTCCGGCCCTCTTGCTTCTGGGTCTTTTTTGTGAGTGGCCCTCGGACCATTATAATTGAGGACCCCTGTCCTTAGGGTATAGAGCTGGTCCAGTGTTCCGCGGCAGGATGAAAACCACATTGGTCCATTTTGTTTTCTGACTTTTTAGCTAGCAAGCCTTTATTTTAGCACCAATGTTCGAAGTACAAAATAAGAAAATTAAAGGCAGAAGTGGTCGTATGCAATTTACAACTTCCTGGTGTTACCTTTTTAAAACATTCGCTGTGCTGCATCTAGCATCATAGACAACATAGTAAACACAGAGATTCTCCTGAACTGAGTTCAATAACGCCATCAATCAACCAATGGCCATTAAATGATATAATTCCTCAAATAAATGCTGTTTTTAAACACCACCATCTCGAGTTGCTTCATAAATGAACATGCCACCGCTGTTGTGCTCCTTGCAAGTTTCAGTCCCAGCTCTGTTAGCACAGACCTGATGAAAAGAGGACTTGGGCAACCGAGAACACCTTTTACAATGCGCCGCCCCTTCACATTATCCGTGCACAGGCACACAGCCTAGTAATTACATATTCCACATGAACACCAGTTAAATTAGAATGTTTGAAGTGAACTCTTTCTGCTTGTGTTTGATGTCAAGTTCACATTAATGACTTGTTTTCACACAGACTCCATTTTAAACTACACACTAGCCTTTGATCGTTTGGGAAAAGAGAGCGTTTTTCTTATATATTTCCTTTCTATCACGTAATCTGAAATAAAAAAGAAAGAAATCCGCGCTCCACTCTCACTGACAATTGTTTCTATTACCACATGCCATCACTATCGCCGAGCTGCTGAAAAGACACTCCCTTGTTCCTGTGGGAACGTTAAAAGATAAGAAGCTTCTGAATTCCCACCAGCTCTGAGACATCTTCAGTTAAAAGTCGAATAAAGCCAACTGGAACAGAGACAGGCGGTCGCTGGCGACAAACTGAGACAGACAGATGTGCCGGTCTTTTAAAAGAATCATGATGGGTCCACTTTAATGCTCTGGTAAAAGATGTATCAAGTGGCAATGGGTATCTCATTTTAGATGCGTCATTGTCAGAGGCCTGAAAGGGTTTCTCTCCTAAACAAAGATAAATCCTCATAATCATTGTCTGAAAATTTTCCAACAAAATACAACATCAGCTCTGATTTGCAGCTGGTGTCACTAAAGCGGGAGATATCTCATCTTCTCACGAAGACCTGCTTAGTTTTACACTAACGATGAACGAATTGAAATACCAAACTTGTGGCGCCACATGTCAAAAAGGTTCGGTAGCTTTCTCTCATCTTGGTGGAAGCTTGCTGCTGTTCAGACAGACTTTTGCTCTGGCCTGTTTTAATGTTGACCAACAGACACGGTTGAGTTTGACCTGAGGTCGCACTATCCCGTAGATGTGCATCAATTCCTCATCAGATGGCTTCACCTGAACAGTAATTAAACCACGGACAAATACCGTATTTTCCGGACTATAAGTCACACTTTTTTTTCAAAGTCTGGCTGGTCCTACGACTTGTGTACCAAAGTGACTTATATACCAAATTATGTATACCGCGCTGCTGCGGGCCGGCTCCGACCCAGGAATGAGCTCCCCTGCCCTGCCATCACCTGCTGGAGACTACTGTGCACTGCTGCCGGCCGGCTCCGGCCCAGGAATGAGCTCTCCCCGCCTGCTGGGAGGGTTTGAAACTGCTGCGCCCTGGTTTTTTATTCTGTTATTGTTACCGGTACTTGTCTTGCAAGGTGAAACGCTTGGTCTCAGATTTTGTAAGAAAAATAATAAAATTTCCCCCTAAAATGCGACTTATAGTCCAGTGAGACTTATATATGTTTTTTTCTTCTTCATCATACATTTTATGGCTGGTGCGACTTATACTCCGGAAAATACAGTACATAGCCTCTTAAAAGGAAGCAGAATACCAGCAAACACTAATTGTGAGGGTCATAACTCAGGAGATAGTGTAACTATTGTTAATTATATATGTGAAAAGGTGATAATGGGCATTCCCAGCATGCTTTAGTAGAACATGTGACTTAGGTGTTCTTAACAGCAAGGCCTTACGCTCTAATCATCTCAACCAAGGTACTGTAACACTGACTCTAATTAGCAGCAGCTTCATGGAGATGTTGGACACTAAGGGTTTCATTTGCTTTGTGGGTTTGAATATCCAGCTGTAGCTGTAGCATCCTAAATCAGCCATCATACAAATCACAATGAAGTCCAGCTAGCCTCAGACACGCCCCTGACCGCTAGCCTGTCTGTCAAGTTCTATTATTAATATGATGCTGAAGGTCTCTGGAAAACTTGGCTCTTCTGTACTTACTTTAATTCCAAAGACTCCTGGAATTATTTTAAACATAATTTCAGGTTAAGGCCAAAGTTCTAAGACATGTTTACCATTTTTCAGTAGCAACCAATTAGGTCCGTTTCCACTATCAGAACTTTTGGGGTAATTTCACCGGGTCTTCACGGCATATACGAGTGTCTCCATTTCACCAGGCTGGCTCAAATGGAACATTTTCCAGGCCATTTCAGGAACCAACAGAGTACTTGAACAGCGGTAGGTCCTTGGAATGGCCCGGTGAAGTCGCTGACTGGGACTTGTGGTTAACTCATGCTGATTGGTTGTAACTCAGTAGGAAATGACATCAGCAAACACCACTAAAAGAAAACAACAATATTAAAACTGGAAGAGTTGGTGAAACAGAATAGAAAGAAAAGACAATGAGCAGTTCATACTGCTTTAAAATCGCAGTTTCTAAACTTCCAACACCTAGAAAAGGGTGAAAATCCCCCCAAAAGGCTGTAATTCACAGAGCTTTGTCCACCTGGAAGCAGCATCGGTTCCTGCTTGCACCTGGCAACTATTAACGCATGATTTTGTGATTGGGTGAACAAATTATGAGTGATTTTGTGACTGGGTGATCTGGTTGGTATCCCAGCCTATAGGAGGAGCTTGGTTTTGTTTTTCTTCCCGACTCCCGTGACCCAGCTCATGGTGAAAAGCAGCGAGAGAGCCGACGGAGCCAACAGAGATCTCCGTTGGCAGGATTTTGCTCTGCATTTGCCACAGATGGAATGCGCAAAAGCACCTTTACCTTGGCATGAATTATTTATCTTACATGTTTTACATTTACTTGGAAAAACATGTGAAATCACAACGTTTATTTAGTTTTAAGCCCCCTTTTTCAAATCAAGCTGCAATCATGACACTAAGTGGCTTCAAGGTTGCATTATAACTGGAGTAATGCGACCAGTGCGCCACCACGCGCCGGCGCGTGGATTGACTCCAGTGGGTTAATGTCAGTTTACACCTTTTGGTCTGATCAGTGACATCACTCACTGCCAAAGCAGTGGCGACATGCTGAAGTCTGAGCAAAGTGCTGAAAGGGTTGATTTTGTATGGAGACACAACAGCTGAGGGGACCAAGCAGTCATATTTCCCAGTCACTTTTACCCATCCCAGAAATTTCCGAGAACTCTTATAGTGGAATCATGATGGAGTGAGAAGGGAAAGGAGATCCAGTACTTTTTAGCACGCTAGTTATTTCCTACAGCTGGGACGCTATCGGCCAGTGCCCCAGAGACAATAAATACTAGGCTGTTGTTGAGACAATACAGTCCATCTGCATGTTTAGAGTTGTGTGTTAGCCTCTCAGTCAGTAATGTATAATCATTTATATTAAATGATGCATTGAGCGTATGACATAAAGGTCAAGCTCAGCCTGCAAATTATCAACAAAATGGCTGCAAGGCAAGTCAATATTGTAAACTTCATCTGTCATGCAGGAGCATTCTATTTACGGGTTCTCATTTCTAATTTCAGTGTTTATTTACTCTCCATTCTCTGGTTGGAGGTGTGATATGACACAGCCAGCTGCTGTTTAGAGAAGAATCTGCAGACTGTTTGTTCCTGATAGTAAACAGCAGAGACACAAATGGTGCAGGCATGGGATTTAACAGCCTATTAGTGTGCAACATGTTACTTTACATTTGAGTGTGAGCGCATCACCGGCCCTCTGTGGATGGATGAGACTGAAAAACAGGCCTGTGCTGATCTCTTTACACTGACTTTTAATATTATTTGTAATTTCAAAACAGTTATGACCTCTGTGTGTGTGCATGCGTGCGTGCGTGCGTGAGTGTGTGTGTGTGTGTGTGTGCGTGAGTGTGTGTGTGTGTGCGTGCGTGCATGCGTGCGTGCGTGCGTGAGTGTGTGTGTGTGCGTGCGTGCGTGCGTGCGTGCGTGCATGCGTGCGTGCGTGTGTGAGTGTGTGTGTGTGCGTGCGTGCATGCGTGCGTGCGTGCGTGAGTGTGTGTGTGTGTGTGTGTGTGTGTGTGCGTGCGTGCGTGCGTGCGTGCGTGCGTGTGTGTGTGTGTGTGTGTGTGTGACCATGCCTTGCATTTAGAAAGACTTCAGTATGGTAAGTCTCCTGGAGCTAATAAGCACCTCACGCCTTTTGTTTCCAATGTTTCTTAATAGTGCCAGCCAAAGGCTAGCCTGTGCAGCTGTGACCTTTAAGGGAGGTTGTTTGGTTAGAGTTGGGTAAAAGAAAGAGACGTTGTCTAACCAAAAGGCAAACAGCAGGATTCTGTCAGAAGTGTTTAGGATCAGGAAACCTGAGTGGACTGTGGAGGAGAACTTGCACCAGACCCTACAGGATGAACACAGTATATCGTCCGTGACAATAAGGACGTGTTGGTTTTTTTCTGCTTGAACACGATTTCCACCTCTACCGACGATGCCATTTCTTTATTTGAAACTGTGAGATGTTGTTAAATAGGATCAGTTTTGGCATTACTGTGATCAGAGTGGAAGTTCCTGACGGGACCAGAGCCATTTATCTTGGTCACGCGTCAGAGAAAAACCAAGATATGCCTGTGGGAACCTCTTTTTTATTATTTTTTGGCTAACATTTGATTCTTCTTTCATTCTGGTGAAAATTGGCTTCCTCTCTCAAAGAGAAAAAAGGCTGAGCTTATTCACGAGTTTCCATTCCTGCCTCCCACAGTCCATCAGCTCTTTTTACAAAACCAAGTAAAGCTGACTCAGAATGTTGTATTCCATTGTTTTATTTGTCAGATCATATAGTTTCTATAGAAATCTTGCTAATGCTTGTATTTGTGAGTATTTGAAAATAAACCAAATGACTGCTGTCAGGGTCTTTCTCATTTCTCCCAGTCATAGCTGTGAGCTGGTGAAAGATATTCGACTGGTTGCAATCTGTGCAGCAAAACATGGCTGCATCCTACACACACACACACACACATCCCTCTTTCCGTGCTCCGTCAAACACCTCAAGTTTCATCATGCATCCAAAAGCACTCCAGGCTCATTTGATTTGCAGGAACAACGTTTAAAATCAAAGATGCAACGAAGCTGATTCTAAACAAAAGTTCATGGAGAAGTGTTTAAAATGAGGAAATGACAGACTTCTGAATTTGTTTGATTTCTCACATTAATTTAATTTCTCCTGAAGGATCAAGGGAAGGTTGGCGTCATTTTCAACGTTGGAACGGATGACATCAGCATCGATGAGCCTGCCGTCATTGTAAATGATGGCAAGTACCATGTTGTGCGCTTTACACGCAGTGGTGGAAACGCCACTCTCCAGGTGGACAACCATCCTGTCATAGAGCGGTACCCACCAGGTGAGGCTCTTGATGGCTGCTTTAGTTAGCATTGCACCGCTGCAGATATATCTGTCCATCAGAATTACGTTTCTGCTCTGTGGCTCATCTTAGATCTCGTGTGTCAACTCATTTTTTTTCATCACATTTTTTTAGGAAGAATATTGGGATTTTTGAGATCTGGAAAAGATGTTTCAGTAGATTATCAAACTTATCTAATTATACCAACTCTGGATAAGCAACCAGACCTAATTAACTAAGATTTAGCATAAAATGTTAACCGTGTAAAAAATATTACATTAATATAATTATCTTCATGATTGTTTATATATAGACCTAAATGTTGTCTGGTGAAAAGCATCAAATCACACGTTTACAAGAACAAAGGAAATCAGCTGGAATCAAACACATACTGAAAACAGACCCACACACAAAGACATAAAATACATGTTCTAAAATAAAATAAACATTAATGTAACGACAACAGTCTCCTTTAACCTGCTCTGAGCCAATCAGCTAATTAACATCATCCAGAGCAGGTGTGAACGGGTATAATGAGAAGAAACCGTCTCCTCTCTGCCTCCAGCTGGTGCTTTCAGCACAAGCGCTCACACACACACACACACACACACACACACACACACACACACACACACACACACACACGAGCATGTGTGTGTGCCCGTTTTCAGCTTCCACTCAGTAATCAGGGATTTTTAAACATTCCAACAGGTAAATGCAGCGCGAGTGGGTGTCACACGCTGTAAATGACACGTATAAATAAAACATGGTTGGTCTGCTTTGGACCTGCAGGGTTGTGTGCTAAACCAGAAAATTCAGAACACCGACGGCTTGCTCTCCTTTGAGAGAACCACAAAGCGATTCAACCTGCTTTCGTGGAAGAATACTGAAAAGTATGAAATTTTGTTGTAGTTTGTTCTTTGAAGTGCCTCAGCTTGGAGAAATAAGAATTAGTTCTGACTAAACTGAGGAGCTAACAACCAGTTAAAGTGGATTACTCCCTGAATCTCTCTGTTTCTCAAAAATAATAGTTTCAGTTGTTTTGAAAAAAACTTGAATTTTTGCATCACATAACTGTTTATATTGAATATTAGGATTATTTACAGTGGAAATTAGCAGAAAGCTAGCTGTAGCATTGTTGACTGTCAACAAGGTAAATGGGTTTAAAACGCATTTGCACACATCTCTGATGGACATATTTTTGTAATTGGCTTTACTCTGACTAACTATTAGCCTATCGATCTGATTAGCACTAATCTTTGTTATTCAAACACAAATTTACAATGTCAAACCCTCACTTAAAAAAAAACATTTAGATTTTGTGTGAAACGTTTTAATGTGAATATTCACGAGGCGTATTTTCACACATCTCATATAACTTCCCACACTATCTAGTCACAAGGCTGAACTGATTTTTTTCAAATCAATTTAATCAATTATATGCTTTCATATGAACGTTCAACAGACAAGGAAGCTAAGTATTTCTTGACAATAAAAAAAAATTGTAGCTTTGTCTCTAATGATAAATTATATCATCCATCCATGTTGGAATTAATAATGTTTTCCTATTATCCAGGGAGATTTTTATTCTTTTGATGCACATTTCTCCTTGTTTGTTTATTTTTGCATGTGTTTAATAAAGAGCTGTTTTAATGCCTCACTTGTGTTTTTTATGCTTTGTTTTCCATCTTGTTTAAAAGCTGAAATGCGGTTTTCATGTTACAGCTGACTGACCCTTCATCCATTGCAGGAAACTAGATGAGCTCATGGCAGCAATGTTGTTTTTCTCAATGTTTGCTTGTTTGTTTATAATTTGTTTTGTAAGACATTTTTATTAACAGACTGATCTGATCTCAGGGGCTCCATTTCATGAGCCTGCACTAAACCATGCACTTCATTAACACTTCATGCACAATTATTTGAAGAGTGACATTTTTGATATTATCATTATTTCTGTTTGGATTTTTTCACAACCCCCAAAAAATAATAAAGTTGATTGTTGTCTGAAATTAAATGATTATCCAGGATGATAATCCTTAGATAATCCTTGTCGCCTTGGGTGACAGAAGTGTGCACAGTTATTGGGCTGCTTCAAAGCTAGTGTCAGTGTTCAAAATTCACCTTGACAAGAAGAAAGGGCCATTTTATTTCAAAAGATGTGATTAAAATTTTACAAGAAGCTGCCGTCATCAAGAACTTCTTCTTGCAGGGATTGTCGAGCAGACTTAGGTGTGGAGTTCCTTGGAGACATTGTGAGAGCTACACTCTAAAAAATACTGGGCTGTTTTCATAACCCAACTGCTGGGTTGAAGCCATTGGGTCAAATTTTGAATTAGTTCGATCCAATATTGGTTGAAACCCAGTTCAACCCAGGAGTGGGGTTGAAGGTGTGAAAACGACCCAGTGTTTGATGCAACTTCACCCAGTGGTTAAAATTGGGTCGTTTTTAACCCAGCGGTTTTTGCAGAAGAGAGCTGAAGCTGACCACCACGGCGTGCAGCCTAGTGAGCACCTCAGACAGATTTTTTATCGGTTGCATGGACAGATGAAGTGGGAGTGAGTGTTTATGGAGCAGATGGATACACCTGTCTCTGAATCACTAATGGACTCAGGGCATCGATTCAAAATCAGGGAGCACAAAGGTGAAGGGGAGCTGCAATCATTAAGGGTCAGCTACTTAGGCCTCCTCAGGTAGAAGATGGGGTGAACCTGATGTTAGCTGCTGGAAGATCTTTTCTGATGTGGTAGTGATGAGAGAAATAGCCCATGCTCTTTAAGCGTAACCACATCCATCCAAGTACTCAAGTGCTAGACAGAGAGGAGTATGATGAATTATGAACTATGCCTTCCCACTTTCTTCACCTGATATAAATCCCATTGAAGGTTGGTGTACTTGTCTCAAACATGACGCCTCTTTGATTAGCGATTCAGAGGCGGCTGCTATAAAAATGTAACCAAACTGACACCTCTGTCCAGCTTCTCGCAGTTTCTGAAAGACAACACAACCATAAAGGCTCCAAATGCTCGTTACTTGGAATTTTATCTTTCTCCTATATCAATTTACATAAGGAAAAAGAAAAGAAGCTGGGAATTGTTTTTGTAATTCTAAAACATGTCCGATACCCGTGCACACACACCTGCACCCCGGAGAAAAAAGGATAATCAGCTGGAATAATTGTGCATTCAGTGTAAAAATGATTTTTCTATGTGTTTGTTAAATGAAAGGATTTACCTGAATGTCTTTGGAAGTGATTCATGTGTTTCTTGTGTCTACTGATAATTAGCCTCTGTTTGCATAAAATTGCTGTTCTTTTATTGATATTTACTATGACGTAACTTAAAAGTTGACTAACACTAACTAGTGTAGGAAATTATAAATAGCCTAAACATGACTCTAATTACCTTATAAAGGCTGTTATTAGTAATAACTAGGTAACAAAGCAAATGTTCCTGAATGAAAATTGCTAACTTGTTAACCCTGTTAGCTTATAACCTTGTTTCTAACCATGTGACTTTTCAGCTTGCAGACTTTAACCTTTAATCTGTTTCTCCAAATTCTCTGAAGGACACTATGATAATGAACGACTGGCTATAGCCAGGCAAAGAATCCCGTACAGACTTGGTCGGGTAGTTGACGAGTGGATACTCGATAAAGGTAAAAATATTAATTAATTAGTTAATTAAACCTTGAAATAACTAGAAAATAACCTTTCCCCTTAAGAGGTGCAGTGCCAGAACACAAGTGGGTCACATTAGTCTGATACATGTTTTACATGTTTCCATATAAATTGGTATTTCTGTTGGCAGTGATTTTTCACAGCCACACGACTGCTTTAAGATCTTTTCAATTTTAAGCTAAGTTATGTCACCCTTGCACCTTGTGAAGATGCTGCACCTTAAAGTTTAAAACTAAACTTAAAAAGCTTTTAACCCTTGTCTAACACCCATTTACTCTTCCCAACTACTGTGTGTAAATAGATATTGTGTGTAATAACTTAGCATAAAAAATTGCTGTGTGACATTTTAATAACTAAACTAACTTGTTTAAAATACTACTTTCATAATAACAAAACATTTTAAACCCTAACTTTTTGTTGTCGTCAGAACAGTGAATTTTTTTCTAACTTTTCTTTTTTGTGACCTATTTATTTATGTTACGCCAGGGTCTCATTCTACTCTGTTTTTATAACTACTAAAAACCCAAACAAGCTTGTAAAATACAGTTCTTCAGTGTTTGATAATTAGCAAATAAGCTAGGCAAAATCTAGCTTATTCACTTTGTAAGCCTAGTAAGTAGCTATTTAGCCTAGCTCCTTCGCTAACAGCATAGTTAGCTTTTTTGCTACATAATGATTAAATGCTATAGGGCACCTAAAGGCTGGAACATACCTGCTTTTAATTACAAATAAGCGTGTTTATCATGGCCATAACTTCCTCTTGTTAGAGTGTTTTTGTGCATCCTCTAAAATCAAAGCGATGCTTTTGCAAGCTGTAATATATGAGTAACCACTAGAGGGAGTTGACAAAACAAGCGGAACGTACGTGCCATCATGTCATCTCTGCTTTAGCGGTCTTACTATCTACGATATACTACTGCTGTCTATTTTTCTGTGGTGATCTCAAAATTAACTAACTGCTGGTCCGTTTCTCAATATGCATACTTGTCTGTACTTGTGTACTCAGTCCTTATGAAATGTCATCAGTAATGGTCCAAGGACTGTTCCAATCCTAAGTATTCATCATGGCAAGTTCGCTCACAGTTCCCAGATGTGTTCTTGCTCAGTCCAACGTATCGAGGGTGCAATAATGCGTCCTTCTGCGGACTTGGGACAGCAAAATTTCCCATAATGCATTACATCGCAACCATTATACTCCAAACATCAGAGGAGAAAGCTAATAACAGTACAGTTTTATATCAGAAACACTAATAAAGAAATATTAATTTGTCAGTTATTGTAAATAATTTTGTATAATCTGTAAAATCTGCTGTGTATATTTGGGGTTTACTTTTCACGATCCCTCAAAATTCTAATTAGCTAACCCACTTTCAAAATAAAAGCGGAGTGGCTCTGTTTTGATGAAAATAATTTTTTTTATTTTTTGAACAGTGGGAAATGCTGATATTTTATCAGTGTTAGGGTTACTTTATTTTTATGTCAGGTCATTTACCCGTAGCTAGAAACAAGCAGCGCTTGTTGCCATGACGCAATGGAGTCCTTGTCCTGCCGTACTCTTGACTTTCTGGTGTACTTGCCAAGAACATTATTGTCCAGTACACAAGAACGTACTAGCATGCTAGAGTACTGAGAAACGGCCCTGATGTCGTCTGTAACATAAGCCGTAACTTTCGGCTGCATGAGACCTTGACTGAGAAAGTTATATCTCAGGACTGGAGCAGAGTTCTTTTTTCTGGGCCAGACAGATGGTGTTTTTGGGTCTGCAAATTAAAGTTAATTTCTGGTCATTTGTAGGTGAGAATTTGACCACTGGTACATTATACTTCTATTGCTGTTATGTTTGTGTTATTTGTACCCTACAAATTCGGCCCTCTATTTAGTCTGAGTTACTGTACTGTCCCCCCTAGTGGAATCCTCCAGTACTCCATGCAGCAACAAGTACTGACCCGTTGCACCTACGTCACCTAATCACGTGGGTCCGCCATACTGGACAGCAAAAGCATGTAAACAGTGAGCGACACGAGTACTAAACAAAGGGAAAAGTAGAGCCTGTAATAGTTTTTGCAATCTTTAGCGTTCCCTCTCCTAGTTCAAGCCCATGTTCAGTTATCAGAAGAAGTAGCGCACCTAGATGGGGCTCATAGAGAGCGGCATTTACAAAAGTCAAGAGTTATTAACTAGCTTACGAACGTTAGCTTAAGTTGTCTCTGCAGCTGTTCACTAATGTACACAAGCTGCCTACTTTGCCTGAATTCACCCGATTGGATTTATAACATTATGTTATAAACAGCGTTTCACTTTACACCAAAGCTGATTTTAAAAATGTCCGGATCCCTACTAGTTTTTGTTGCTGGTGGAGTCACCGCATGTTCAGCTGCTGCTCTCACACCGGGATGAGACAAGATCTCTCTTAACGGCGACGCTTGTACGAAATAATGTCATTTTAACACACGTAATCATACACTGGAGCAATATTGTAATTAATTGTCTTGCATTTCACTACAGTGGACGGTACCGCGGCACCGGGTGTCCTCCATGGTGAAATATCCATCAGAAGAAGAACGCATCACATTTGTCCCGTCCCTGTCCCTGTCTTCGTCATGAAATAAATAAACGTTAATCTTAACCGGTAAAAACACGTTCGCTGTAAACCTGAGGGCTGCTAGTCCATGCGATTGATTGCTGCAGATCATCTCCGTCCTCAGTCTTGATCAACGTTATCTGAAAGAAAAAACAAAACAAGTTGACTTTACATCCTGTCTGTTAGTGCAGCCAGCCACATAGCAAGTTGTTACCATTTTACTATGAAACCAACTAAATAAAAGCGATAAAAGGCTACAAACGGGCTTGTTATGACTAGCTTCACCGGAGTTTCAACATGTGTAAACGGTCTTTTTGCCGTCCATCATGGCGAACGGGGCAGTCCCATGAGTGGCGTGACGTCACGTGCAAAGGGTCAATATGATCAAGTATGTGATCGCATAAACGCTAGGTTAAAAAGCAAACATATTCCCAGCCTAAGTCTCTTCTCCTTCTGGTCAGTTCATGTGTCCCTTGACCAAAAAAAAACAAAAGACTAAGTTAACGAGGCTATAAAAGTTATTTTCTGATCCGCTTTGCCTTACACCCTGAGTCATGTGTTGTACTTCAATGTAAACGAAAAATAATTATGTACATTTCAACTATGTCTGTCACTTAATTTCAGATTTATTTCCTGGAAAAAAATTCTAATTAAAAGACTACAAATCATAAGTCTCATATATGACGTCACAGCAGAATCTCTTCTCCCCAGCATAGGTGCTACTTACTGCATGGTCAGATTTATCATGATTTTCTCAACGGTTAATGCTCCTTCTGTCATCTTTGAGGAAGGATAGGAAGCTCGCTAAACTCAATCATTTTTCTTCTTCTCCATGTTTGGTTTGATGATGTAAATTTGATGAGACAAGCTGTTGTAGTCCATTTTGTGTTTTCATAAAAAACCTAAAATAAATTTTGCTGCCTGTCGAAAATAAAGGCATTCTAGGCCTCAAAAGGTGTCTTTAAAATTCTCAGACATCATATGTGAAATTCGTGGCACATATCAAACAGGATCTGAAAATAACTTTTATCGCTCCATAGACTCTCATTCTTCTTTTTTTTTCTTTTTTTTTTTTTTTGTGACAATATGAGACCCATGGACAGATTGTTTTTTTTTTTTATCTTTACATGTTTTGACATACTAAAGTACATGAAAAATGCAGATGGGTCTGACTTTTAGCCTCCCCATTGACTACTTAGTGATAAAAACTAATTAATGAATAGGCTAATTAGCTACAAAGCAGCTTACAGGTATTTTTGTTAGTTTGCCCCAGTTCAGGGCTTTTAAAGTGTTTATCTGTGAGGCTGCTATCAGTGGTGCTGTTGACTTTTCTCAGATCGTAAAACACTTGGACGGTGGAGGAACAAGTGACTAGTTAGTCAGAGCATTGGGTCAGCTTTACAAAGTCTGAATATAGCAAGGAGGGTTTAATTTTATGCTATAGCTAAGGTAAAAGATCTGTAGACTTTTCTAATCCTGAGACCTGTTGCTAACAACCTCAAAATGTCTTAAATGAACTAAATACACATCTAAATAGCTTTGACCCCCCCCCCCCCCAGCTGTAAGTGTAAAATAAAACGACTAAACTTGCGTTCCTTCTGAATGTAACATAAAAAATCTGTACCGCTAATTTATATAATACTTAAAATTTGTCTTCCTATGAAAAACATCTCCCATATGGCTTGTCCATGTCTATTTTACTATTCTTTCCATTTCTCCACTTTTTCTTTTCTGTGTCTCTGCGTAACTTTAGGGAGACAGTTGACCATCTTTAACAGCCAGGCAGCCATTAAAATTGGCGGTTATGACAAAGGTCGGCCCTTCCAGGGTCAGATTTCAGGACTCTACTACAACGGCCTTCAGGTTCTTAAACTGGCAGCCGACAATGACCCCAGTGTTCAGGTGGAGGGGAACCTGCGCCTGGTTGGAGACTCACTCTCGGTGTTGGCCACCGACACCACCTCCGCCACACCATTGGCCGTTTCCGATATGTCTACCACCATCATGGAGACCACGACCACCATGGCTACGACCACCACCCGCAGGCCCAGGTCAACCAGCATGAGGGAGAGCATCTCAAAGGTTGGAGAATTGATGAATTACTGGGCTTTGGAAATTCTTTTTATGTTTTATATTTGCAACCATTGGCCTAATTTAGACATTTGTCACCAGTAGACATAATTTGACTGAACTTCAAAATGGGTATTATTGATTTAATGTTATAAAAAGTTGATATGATTAGGAAATATCAATTTAAGATTATCTTTCTTGTTTGTGATGCATACAACAGACATAATGCCTCTGTGTCTGTGCAAACACAACATAATTCAAACATAGCTATAGCTAGAAGTCTGAGAAAGAGCTTTGCGCTTCAAAAGTTACCAGAAAGTACAAAGGGTGAACCGTTTCATGATCTTTCAAACTCAAATGAAAGAACAGCTTGAAACCAGTGAGAAAATCAGATATCTGACCTCTCGGCTCCTCTCTAAACTTGACCAAGGCTGAGATATTTAGGAACAACGAGCATCGGTTCCTCCATTACAATAAATTAACAACAATATCAATTGTAAAAATAACGTGGATAATGGATGCACGCTTTGTTAAAATAGCAGAAAATACCACAGCTACAGTACATGTTTTTCAAATGTGTTTTCTGTTGTGCAAATTTGTGACATTTATTCCAACGCATTAAGTCACAAATTAGTAAAAACTAATACATATGTCAATTATCAGTCTGAGTTAAAATTCAAAGTTTAATGATGAATTATTAAAGATTTTTCTGCTGTAAATTTGGGAATTTTTCTTGCAAAATCAATGGATTTTTATTCTTTTAAATCAATTCATTTAATCATGGAAAATATGACTTTTCGTCTTGCTGTTTTTCCAACACTAGAGAATATCTGTAATCTGTATAATCTCCTAAATACATCAGATTAATCTCCGAATTTCTGGGATTTTTTTCTTATATTATCATTTATTATAGTTCCAATACACCAGCATAAGGCTAAAGACCTGATGAAGAAATATTAGTATTTTTTCATGATGGGTTTTATGTATGACCCAATTTTTCCTGGTTTTATATAAAACCTACACAACTTCAGGGCTGTCTCACGTTAAATGTTAAAGTTTTTCTTGTTTTATTATCCAGCCCATTCTGTGAATTGTGGTCCTAATTGTGTTTAAAATAATCATATAGAATAAAATAAAAGCACAAAAGTGGTATTTAGCTTGCAGGTAATTTCTCAGTAATGTGTGTTAGTTTGTTTGTGTACATGAGTGCATGAAAACAGCCACAGGGCCAGCAGGATAAAAGCAGCTACATTCGCTCTTGTTCTGTCTAAAGTGGCTGCAAGCAAAAACACAACAGTCCTTAAATAGAACAGTCAGCAGAAAAATAAACACACTTCAAAAACACAGATGCTGGATAGGAAAATGTGTTAATTATTCATTTACTGAGGAAAAACAACACATTCTCAATTTTCTTTCAGCCTCAGAGCTCTGATGATATTTTGGTGGCATCAGCTGAGTGCCCAAGTGATGATGAGGATCTGGAAGAGTGTGAACCAGGAACAGGTGGGTTCCCTTTGGAGTAAAAACCTGGAGTACAGGTGTGGATAGTTAATGAGTAATTTGAATTTCTTATTTGATAATGAAATTATTGTTTCATTCTGAGTTTGGTCATTCAGCTCATCAGTTTGGCTGGAGCTATACAGAGTGGTCTTTAGGACAGACTCAGGAGCTTATGAATGAGTTTGACCTTATTATGGTTGTCTCCGTTAATAATATGACCTTATCAGGAAAGCTGGGTGTTGACTGCAGCGTGTGACTGAAATCAAGATGAAAGAGAATCCATAAGGGTGTGTGTGTGTGTGTGTGTGTGTGTGTGTGTGTGTGTGTGTGTGTGTGTGTGTGTGTGTGTGTGTGTGTGTGTGTGTGTGCATTCACCAAGTGGCTTAGTGCTGTGCCGAAATCTTGACTCATTATTATTTCTGTATTTTTTGTTTCTATGTTCTCTTATTTATTTTCCTAATCTGATAAAATGAATTTAATCTGTCGTTCTATTAACCCTCCCACTGTCGTAATGGGTGTGACCCCGCGAGGAAAGTTGACCATTGAGCAGAGTTTATCCCTTGGGTCCATGTGGCAGGGGTGAGGAGAGAGCTCCACCTCACCCCTGCCACGTGGACCTCAAGGGATGAACCATCAATCCTGCTCAATGGTCAACTTTCCTTGCGGGATCTCCTATAAAGACAGTGGGAGGGTTAAGGTTTCTAATTTGTCTCTCATTTTCAGTTCAAAAAGCAACTGTTTACTTATTCATTTATTTATTTAACATTTGAGTCATTCTGGCAGAAAAGGCCCCTAAATTTGAGAGATGAACCATATAAGAGACATTTATGGTAAAGGACCACATTTGAGATCTTTGAGCACTCTTTCCTGTTTTTAACGGAAGTTAAATACGAAGACATGACATATAAAAGGCTTCTAGTGCTTCAACAAAGAGATAATAGCAGAAAACCTATCAAACTTTAGATTAATCAGGTCTGGTTTCAAGTCGTTAATGGATGATTTTGAATAACTTGACTCTTAGATGGTTCTGTTTGGTTGGCCTTGACCCTTTTTAAAGTTCCATATTAATGATTTCATGGTTCTGTTCGAGGAACAGACAGAAAGTATGAAATAAACAAAAGGCTAAAGAGAAATGCTGAAGACTTTGATAAAATATCTGAGATACTTTGAACTGCTAAAAACAAAATATAGAGGAAGGTTAAATAAACAATTTGCACAATGGTGGATCTAAATTCTGACTAAATCACATGAATTGTGAGGCTTAGATCAGAAGCTGGCATGAAAGCTTTTCCTGACCAACAGACTCACGGCTAAGAGTCAGTCCCAGGCAGGACGTGAACCTCCACCCACATGTGCACGAGCGCTGTTCATGGCTGGCTCTTTTATTTACTTCTCTTTTATTCGCTCTGCATTCATCTGCAGCCTTTCATGGCTCTGTGTACATTTTTGTCTGAATTTAAGCTTTTCGTGTTTTTCCTGTAGCCTTTTATCTTTGTGTTATTGAAGATTTCTGTTTCAGGCTCCCACTTATGTCAGTATCATACTTTTAGGATGATGATGCAGCAAAATGACACCACAGGAATATTCTGCATCATTGCTCATTCTAATTTAGGATCCCTTACCTCTTTTCTTTCCTTTCTAGGAGGTGAATTAGTGTTGCCTATAATAACAGTGGATTCCCTTGAGCCCCCATCCATCGCCACCCATTATCCCGTCATCCCTCCTCCTCCCACCCTCCTCTCCCCTCTTGAAACCACCAGAGAGTCCTTGATCCTCCCTCCTCACCCTTCCTGCCCCCCGGACCAGGAGGACTGCGGTGACCCTGTGGAAGTCTCGGCCTTCGGCTCAGGGGAGATGACGGAATCTGACGATGAGGACTTTCACAATAATAACTCCCCCATGGTCACTGACAGGACAGTCCTTCCTCCACCTCCCGCTGCTGGTGAGGGTGGAGTCCATAAACCCCGCCCCCTACCTCCTTTTGTTCCCACCACCAACCCTGACCAGCTCCACATTCCCGCAGGCAAAAAACACAACCGTGACCAGGTGCTTCTGCCTCCTGCCCCCCCATCCTCCCGAAACACGCCAGGACTAACTTACCCCCCCAATTTTCCCCATGTGCCCACAGCCAACCCCACCGCCTCCGATGATAAGAACCAGCCCGGTGCCGTGGAGGTGATCAGGGAGTCCAGTAGCACCACAGGAATGGTGGTTGGCATCGTGGCTGCTGCTGCTCTCTGCATCCTTATCCTCCTCTATGCCATGTACAAGTACCGGAACCGGGACGAGGGCTCCTACCCGGCAGACCAGAGCCACAGTTACGCCAACAGCTCCACTGCGGAGGGCAACGGCGCAGTGGTCAAAGACAAAAGCACAGCGACTGCCTCTGTGGCCAAGGCCATCACAAAGGGCAAAAAGAACAAAGATAAAGAATATTATGTTTGAAACTGCAGGAGAATGGGGACTGAGACAGGAGGAGGAGGAAGCTTTCATTTTGCTGCCTGAACTTGTCAGGTTCTCTGTCGGAAATTTTTAAAAGTCACAAGAACTCAACTGCACAAAGCAAATATATATTACTTTTACATGATTCCAGCAGTGGAGGTTTCCTGGCTTCCTGTGTAGTGACAAATTCTGCTCTGTGACACAAGATCTGACTCTTTCTCCGTGTCAAAATGGGCACTCAGTCTGCATTCACTGTTTCTTTGTTAGCAGCATATGATTTTAGTTCATGTTTTTAGCTAGGAAGGGGAACATCCACTTTGGCTTTGTATATAGCATGGATATGGTACTGTGAGGAAAGTGCTGAGAACATCCAGTTTCTTTGGACTACTTTGTAATGCTCCATCCTGAGTCTCAATGTCCCCATTATGACACATGAGGCAGAACAGGCCAGTTATTGAATTTTTATGATAGATGAGCTGAGAGCGCCCAACAGTCATCCTAAGCACACTCAAAGAGAAAGCCTTTACTTGGATAGACATTGCATCTGCAGCCTCCACATTATCTATGTGACTTTGAAACTCTGTCTGTGTGCGTCCACGAGAAGCAGGAGGAGTAATTCTGCTCATGGAGGTGTTGTGCTGTAAAGGAGGACACAGTATTGTTTAAAAAAAACATACAGCATCTGAAAGAGAAGAAAACGCGCTCTCAGTGAATCTTCCCAGTCCGATAATTCAGAAACTTTATTTGTGTGAGAATTGGCCGTCTGCCATGATGTTCCTAGTAGGGGTAAGTGTGAACAAGTCCAATAAAAGCGGAAGTATTTTCTCTAGAAAACACTGATTCAATGTACTGTACATATAAAGGTTAGATTGACAGAGCACCCCCAAAGGATACTCAGTAGCCCTCCTTTTCTCATGACTGCGTCCAAGCGGCCCGAGGAGCTTTGAGAAGCACAGAATCACATTTAAAGAAGATTTTCTGGTTGCTGATGGAAAATGCACCTCGCTTTCCTTAAAACTGTCATTGGGTATTTCAAAAGCACACAGGAAATGGAAGCATATCTCCAAGGCAAAGAAATTCCTTGTAAAGCAGCCAAACATGTATTGTTTAAGATTTTTTTTTCTATAAGTTATCAAAAGACTATTCTATGGGATGAATAATTAAAGAATTTGTGAATTGTAATGATATTTCTCTGATATTTCGATGTATCTTGTTGCCGCCCTTCTTAACACATCACATTTTGGGTTACTTTCTACATAAATTTGGACAAAAAGCACACTCCGCTCCTCCAATAGCTGCAAACATCTTGTGTTTTTGAACTGTTCACCATCCAGGTCATACAGAAAACGCAAGGATCAACCAAATCTATTTTTTGTGCATTTTATATGTGCAGATTCTGATTATATAAAGCCATTTGTTCTTTATTCATGCTCTGTAAATTCCTGTTAACTTTTTTTTTATGAAAGTGCCATTCAACATGAGCTGCTCGGCACTCAGAAAATACTCCATTCCTCACTCATTGCTATTGTATAGTGTTCATGTGAAATGGATCTTAATATGTGTACAGAACGTGGATAAAGATGAAAATACACTTGATTATATACTTTGTACACACCTGTGTTGAGTGGTGCTTCCAACAAATTCACAAGTCTACTTGTATCTAGCCGCCATTGCCATGGCTCCATAACCACTCACCTCTGAGGCACAGGCCCAGCCGGTTCAGTATTTGCATTTATGGGAGTCTACGCCGGTGTTTTATGTTGGAGACAAGCCCTTTTCATTTCTCCATCAGAAAACTTTGAGCTTTTTAAAGTAGAAGTCTGAGTTTGTGAGCGAACACTCTGGAGGGATTTGAGGTTGAATTGTGTTTATATTTCCTTACGTGGCAGATGCTCGTATCCAAAGTTACCTGTAGGAGGTCTGTAGTAGGAAACCGGTAAGTCATCCTGTATATGTGAATATATGGGCTAGCTACCCAAAGACAGAGTTCAGTAATGGGACAGAATCTACAATTGTTTCTTTCACCGAACAAGGTGACATATTCATCTCCATGGAAATCAGAGAACAGGCCAGACCACCACATAATTTTTTTTGTTAGAGGGTCCCATTGAAGAAGAAGCAGGTGAGTTAACGATGCTAGCTTAAACTTGTGTGCTAACATCACAATATTGTACAGGTTACCATCATGTACCAGACAGTTAAAATAGTATCGGTCAGTTAATACAATATTAATACAAATGAGCGTCTGTCAGCTGTCTCGTACTCGTTAATATCCATTCATGTAACGTAGTTTAGCGCTTAGAGAGGGAGAGAGACGTCTTTCATCCAGTTCTGGACCTCATGTGGGCTTCTGTGAGCTGGATCCAACCCAGATACCAGTGAGCCGGTTGAGCTGGTATTTTTTAAAGCCACACATCCTCTCCTGGAGGTCCACAGCGGTTCAGACCCGGAAACCAGCTCCACTGGCCCGCTGAGCTGTGCGTCTCTTCTGTTGGTTGGTTCTGACCTTGTTCTGACCTGGTTCTGACGGTGATCTGAGTTCCAGAAATTCGCATTTCATTTTTTAAACCCCGCCACGGGTCTCCGGAGCCCAGCGCGGACCTCCCTGTCCCAGTACCAACCAATGTGGGCTACAGAAGTCCGTCTTTTCAGCTGCACTAAACACCCTCAGGCACGGAGATAGAGGCGCTGTTTCTCTTATCTGGAAACCCGTGGACTCGATGTCCAGACAGGCTGGAGTTGGTACAGCCTTCACAAACTATTATTTATCAACATGAACACAATCCATAACTAGTAAACACACACTGACTGGATAACATGACCTCTCTACCCTAAAACTAGCCACTCTCCACACTGAGCTGAGGCAGCGCCTATACTCCCTTCGGTCACGTCAGAGGTACAGATTTAGAAAAAATAGCTTTTTTAGAAGCTTTGCTGAGAAAGGCCACTTTATACTAGAATACTCTGCTGTTATGTATTTTAAAACAAAATATCCACAATAAGCATTTCAAATAGTATTTTTTGTACAGCATTTTATATCAGTAAGAAAAAATAATTAACCTGCAATTGGGTCTTTAAGTACCTTTATTTGCTCATGTCATGTCAAGAAAAGCCCAAGTCTAAAGCTGTTTCAAATGAGCGTCGTTTCAGAGCCAACGTCATCTTTGTATTTTTTTTTTCCATCGCAGCTCTGGTGCTAAACCACCTCCCCCATTGTCTACAAACAAAGAGTGCTGTGACTGGCTAGACACAAAACTGTCTAGTCCAATGGTAGATCTGCTGAGGCTACAAGGAAGCAAGGCTAAACCAACCTGCAGAGCATATACATACATACATACATACATACATACATACATATATATATATATATATATATATATATATATATATATAATTTATTTATTTATTTATTGACTGTGTCACACACCCCGTCACACCCAGACAATCCAAAAAGGGAAAAGAAGTGGAGCTGAGGGTGGGGCTGTTGCAGTTGGAACAAATTAACCAATGTGTTACTTAAGGTGGGCAAACTCTGTGGAACTTTTTCATTTATAACAATCAGTTTCAGCTCAAACTTCCTCGCAGAGCAAATCACGAGTCATGTGCTCACACTGCACGACCCAGTTCTCAGATGCGACCTGACTGCTCACACCCTAAATTTGGTAGCAACACGTTGGACCTAAAAATATGCTAACAATAGCAGTTTTTACACAACATGCCAGCATTTTTTTGTATTGGTATTAATGTCTGTTGTCCTTCGGGAGTGCTGTAGGAGGACACACAGAGATTTGTGGGGTTGGAGGAGGAAAACAAAGGAAAGAAAGTAAATCAAACTTACTAATAAAAAGAAGCAGAAACTGCTTGGATGACCTGCAATCAATAACCACAGCTTGCCCTCTGTGTCTTACTAATTCCATGATCAACACCCAAACATGAACGAACAGAAAAAAACTAAAGTTCAGAGAGTCGGAAGGGCCAAACGTCTATTAACGTGAGGCTGAGGCCTTTCCCCGGAGCTTGCTCTAAAGTCACGTGGATCCAATGCTCATTAATTATTCTGAAATGTGAGCATTAAATTCCACTTGAACAGAAAAGGCACTAAAAAAAAATTCACACCCCTCAGAGTTGTCATGATTGTAAACTAAATCTATTAAACCTAAAATGTTCTTCTTCAGAGTTCATGGTCACTCTGAAGAAGACATGATCTGTCGAAACGTCAGTTCTGTTTGTTTTGCACTTGTTAAAGTACTAAGGACCAGTTTGCTCCAGCCACACTTTATTCTCTACATCTGATGTCCCATGGGCTGTCGGAGCACCTGATGTCCTCTGGATGATGAGCGATGTGCTCTTCTATTACAGGTTAATTTTTTTATTTGGGTTCATCTGTTGTAGACTTCACCTTCTGACTTGCAGAGTCTGTCCTTTTCGACAGTGCCAGCCTTGCTGTGTTGATCAGACTGATGGGCAATGTGCAACGGTGCCCTCTATTGGCTGGTAGATGTTAACATAAACCCAGTGTTGTGCCCATTAAAATAAACATTTGATTAGAATATAGCTATAAAGGAAATACTGTACCTTGATCCTGCACACCTCTAAACCCCCCGTGTAAATCATACTTTTTAAACAAATAGCTTTTTATTCAGTTGTTCCATATTCAACCTTTAAATGTTAAATGTTGTTTTTTCTTCTTGTTCTTATTGTTGTTGTATGTGGAAATAATTCCTGTAAGCCCTATGGTGCACTGCAACATAAAGCCATACCAATACTGACTGAAATACATGTTTTCATGCTGCACAAGGAAAAATGAGCTACGCAGCAACACAGGGATAAAAGCAGAGACAAAATTAATGCATGTTCTTCAATGTTTATACATAGCCTGTAATAATAATCATAGATTGTATTTGTTTAAACATTTCATATTTAAATAAAACTACAGAAGAAGACAAGTATAGCGCCCTTCCTGGAACCACAAGCCCTATAAAAGTGAAACTGGACCTCGAGGACCTGCTGGGGGTGTAGGGACTGAGAAGATCACCGATGTATGATGTAGGTGTCCATGACCTATAGAACAGAACCAGGATTTTGAAATGAACTCTGAAGTTAATCAACAGCCAGTTAAGCTGGAGGAGTGGCTGGCTGACGTGGATGCGTTTGTAAGACTTAAATATCAATGATATTAAGGCTTAAATGTCAATGATGGCACGCATAAATGCACATATAAATAAAGGTATTTTATTAGAACAATTATTCTAATTGAATATTTTATTTGGTGACAATTAGGCATGAGAATATTTTCTGAAAAAAGAAATGCACAAAATCCAGGCTGACACAATCTACAAGGAGCAAACTTAGCTGTTACCATGTTTAACATGGAGAAACAGCCTTTCACACAAATAGCAAGTTTTAAAAAAACGTGTAAAAAATGTGTCTTACACTCCAGTTTCATCATCATTTTCTCCCTCACTTCCTCACAGCCCTGTGTTTTGGAGGCTGCACACTTCTGGTGGTTTAGTGGTGCCTGCATATCAAATATTTATTATAAAACGCCGTGGGGATTTTTTTTTTGCCACTTCAGGTTTCAAATAAAACTTAACGTCTTAATTTGATTTTGCCAACAAAGTCTAAAAACCACAAAGAATAAAGCCAGCTGAGTCACACACTCATAAACACACATGCTCAGTCATATTTACACGTATGTGAGCATGACTCGAGCTACCCAGTCAATCACACCAACTGAGGCAGCGAGTCGACACATCCAGCTCAGTTCTGGTGGCCATGGTGTTAATTTCCACCAGGTGAGAGCTCACATGAGTGAGGATCTAAAACAAATACAACTGTTTCTGTTCTCAGTCAACTGGATTCTTCTCTATTTGGATTAGTGTTGCTGCTACTGGCCTCAAAATGACCTGTTCCTGTTTAAATTGCGGTTTGTTTGTTTGTTTGTTTGTTTGTTTGTTTGTTTGTTTTTGATTTTCAAACAGACCAAAAGCTGGAATGCACCAGCTCTTCCATCTAGGAGTAGGAGGATCAAGTCTGCATGTATTTAGTGCAAAATGGTGGATCCTAATTCTTCAGCCAGGGTTGCATAAAACATCTTAAATTTTTAAAAAATCACCTGTGGTGTGTATAACGTTTAGTATTCTACACAAACTATTTCCTCTATACTTCCTACTGGCAGCTCCTGTTGTTTCCATCATTATCGTTATTTGGCTTTATCAAAGAATTGGACTGGACTCACGTCAAACATTCTTACAGCAATGAATAAAAACACATTTTGAATGATTAAATTAATCATTCAGATCATCATATATAAGTTGTCTCAAAACCAAGGACATCTTTTCTGTTCCCATGAGCATCTTTGGTGTAAACTGTTTTAGAATGGTGACCTTTTCCACGAGCTAAAGCTCCTCTAATGGCTGCAGCTGAAAACAAAAGAATAACAGGTAAAGAAATTGATGGATGGCCCATTGCTCAGCAAAGGGAGCTTTTTATTTTCAAAAGCTGCTCAATAATGTCGAGATCAAACAAGTAAATTCACAGAAGCTGAAGAACGTAAACAAAGTCATTCTGTCGCATTTTGTTGCAGATCCTGTTTTCAATTTATCATTTCTGTCATCATCAGTGTTTTGTTTATATAAAAGAGACAATTAAAATAATCAAGTTTTAAATTGGATGTTTAAGACGTTTGTCACCAGCAACTGACCACTAAACACTACTGGTTCAAATTTCTTATGTAAAATGCTAAAAAAATACTAAAAAAATTAAGCAGAATTTGACATTATGCAGAAATCTTCAGAATGCAGATGATGATAAATAAGATGAATTTCTAGTCTTGTGTCGGGTCTGCTCTTTTTCTTTTTACTTGAGACTTTCATTTATTCGTTTAATTTATAAGGGTCATTATATATTATAATGTCATTTTTTTAACTCATTCAAAAATTCCCCTTTTTAATGTTTTTGCTACAGGGTTCTGGTTCAATATTAAATAGACTGTATAAATTCTGTTGGCTTTAAGGTGCATTACGTAGAAATGAAGTAAAAATGGCATCCTGTCGTAAAATTTGGTTACTGCAACCACTTTAAACAACTCTGGAGCTTGTTGCTGTCCGTCGTCAAATTACAATTGTCACCGTTGCAGTATTAGCTCACAGGAGACAAGGCAACCCCACACTCACTGATGGTAAACAGTAGTTACATCACTCCTTCCTTTGTTTTGAAAGGAGAAAAACTGACAACCCCCACAGTCAGCTGGATATGAAATATGTTTCAGTATAACCTTCCTTCCAGAATGATTGAAACATTAGACTCTTTTGGTATTTTCTCACTGTAAAATTCTCACTAAATATATAATTACATACTGCACCTTTAACCCTATAATGCCATTTGTATCATATTTGTTACATTCAATTCAATTCAATTTTTTTTATATAGCGCCAAATCATGACAAGAGTCGTCTCAAGGCACTTCACATAATAAACATTCCAATTCAGGTGAGTTCATTAAGCCAATCAGAAATAATGTTTCCTATATAAGGAACCCAGCAAATTGCATCAAGTCACTGACTAGTGTCAGTGACTACACAGCAATCCTCATACTAAGCAAGCATAAAGCGACATGAGATTCTGAGACCTCTATCTCATCAACATGATTGACACTTTCCTTAAAAACCTGTTGTATATAATCTGATACATGTATCCTGCACCCTGGTGGGTTAATTAGTCATTCCAGGCAGCTAAAGTTTAGTTTTGGTCATTTCCAACATGGCTGCTCCCAGTAAATGATGCATTTGCATTTTTCAGGATAATCATTGCTAATTTTTGAGAAGATACGGTAAGAACATCAGAATTCTAAGTAATTTTTTTAAATAAGTGTTTTATCGATTGAAAAAGTGCATTTTTGTTAACTCATTCTTTACATTACAAATAAACCATGTTAAAATGTATGTATCAAATTTGATACTGCAGGTATAAAATATGCTTTTTCCCTGAATTGACATTTTTCTAATTTTTATCTACATAATACTTACTAAAATACAATTACACATTATTTTGATGACTCAATGAATCTAATCAATCACTGAAATATATTTCAAGTACTTCCACAATAACAGTCCCTCTGAAAAATGTCTATATTGGCCCATGTGTCTATTTTAGATGTCAAAAAGATTTGAGGGAGGAGAAAGAAAGAAAATACATTGAAAATATCATCAGCATGATAATGGATGGTAATACAAGTGACAGAGCAGTTTGCAGAAGATGAGGATGAGGAAGAGGAATGGACTCCACAGGACATGCATGAAAGTTCAGATAGCTCTGATGAGGAAGACAATCAAGAGGAAAGTGTAGCCAGGACAAGCACAGATGTTGAGGTTCCAACAACACAGGACATAAGCAGAAAAGACTTGTTGATGGGCAATGCAAAAAGGAGAGAATGTAGATGGAAAAAATACAATATCAAGCTTCATCTGACGATTTTCTTGGATGTGCTGATGAAGGGACAGAGGACAGGTGTGACTGGACACCATACACGTATTTCAAACAGTTTGTCACCAAAGAAATGTTACGGGAAATTGCCGAACAAACAAACCTGTATAGTGTGCAAAAACAGGGCAGGTCAGTAAACACAAGTGCCAAAGAGATAGAGCAGGTTTTATGTACCTGCACATAGGGTTAGTACAGATGTCCAGTTTGAGAGCCTACTGGGAGATGGAGACAAAGTTCCCTGCGGTTTGTGATGTGATGTCTCGAAATCGATTTCAGAAATTGCTGACGCAACATGCTGTTGAAATTATGGTGTCCTTCAAGGGAAAGTCTAATTTGGGTGTCTACATGCTTGCAAAACCTCACAAATGAGGATTCAAGATGTGGGGATGTGCTGGACAAAGGGACTTTATGACTTTGATGTTTGTCAAGGTGCAGAAAATCCAGAAAGAGAAAAGTCTGAAGTTGGTGTTACCGGAGAAGTTGTGCTGAAAATGACATCAACACTTCCAGCAGGAAAAAATCACAAGGTCTTTGCAGACAGCTACTTTTCATCAGTTCCCCTGATGCAATGCCTAAAAGGGAGAGGAATCCATTACATCTGTACGAACCGGATGAACAGGGTGCAATACGATGGACGAAAAAGAACTGAAGAAAAAGGAAAGAGGTTCAGTGGACTTGAAGCTTGGTTTATGCTTGACGCATTCACTTTCCGCTTGGTGATGCGGCTCGCGGATGGAACGCGCTTCACAACTTGCAGCGTTCATGGTTCATGCGGCTTGTCTCTGCGGTGAGCCAATATTCTCCCAGACTGAACGGGGCAGCATGGAGCTCTACGGCATGCATCCAACACTACACCATAGTAGAAGTAAAAAAGACTGTTTACAACATGGCATTTCAGCATTTCTAACAGCGTCCTCGTCTTTTTCGACAGTGTGAGCTATTCCTCTCCAAGAATTATTAACTACATGTTGATCACGGTGATCTCTGAGAGCTGAATCATACAAATGTCTGTATTTACGAACCTCTGCCATACTAGTTCTTGCCGGTCCGCCATGTTTTTCTGCGTCCGACCGTCCGCGTGGTTAGAAATTTTCCTAGGTGCGCGTTGTGGAAATTTGGGCCGTGCGGAGACACGGTGGAGGGGCGTGGTTGTTAAAATGACGCAATTTCGCCGTGCGGACCTCGCGGACGCGTCAAGCATAAACCAACTATTAGAGTGAACCAGGACAACAACATCATTGTAAGATGGTATGACAACGAACGAGTCAACCTGATTTCCTCTTTTGTTGGCATTGAACCTGAGGGGAAGGTGAAACGCTGGGATCGCAAGTCCAAAACTCACATAATGGTTCCCAGGCCAGCGATTGTTCAAACTTACAAGTTTATGGGAGGTGTTGATCTTCTTGAGATGCTGTCCGTACTTTACAAGTTCAGCTTCAGATCCCGAAGATGGTACATGTATATCTGGTGGCACTCTGTTACAGCGGCAGTCATCAATGCATGGAACCTCTACAGAAGAGACCAGAAGAAGCTTGAGCCCCAGGAGAAACACATGGCTTTGCGAAGGTTTCAGGTTTTGGTTGCTACTTCTCTCACAATTGCAGAAAAGGCCAAGTGTGGTAGGCCATTATCCTCTGCTGAGGCGACTCCTACACCGCTCCGTAAAAGGCCACGCTGCATTGTACCTCCTGATGTGAGAAAGGGTGGGATGGACCATTTTCCTACATGGGAAACCCGACAGAGATGCAAGCAGTGCACGGGCAATCACTTTTCACATGTCTACTGTGGGAAGTGTAAGGTGCATCTTTGCCTGAACAAGGAAAGAAACGGTTTTTCTGCCTACCACTGTCATGGTCTGGGGAATACGTCTAACCCAAGACATGCAGAATCACAACAACTCACGGACTGAGGAAAAAAAAATGTTATAACGGGAACTGAAGGTGCACAAGGTAAGTCCAGTGGGGAATCGACGGGAGTGCAGCGTCTGAGGGGGGAGAGCAGATAGAGGTGAGTCCAGGGAGGTAAGTCTTAACTTGGTGGGTGCAGAGAAAAGACTTACTGGGAGATGGGGAAGAACCAGGATGAGGGAGGGCAGGTTGAGAGCCAAAGTGTATCCAAGAGAGGGGTCCAGGAGAGGGAGCGTGAGGAGGGCAAGTGAGCGAGTCAGTAAGGAGGAATGGAGAACGGTGGAGAGCTGTGTCCAGAAATCCTATGAAGCATGGGTGAGTAATCCTGAGGAGTCGCTGACTCAGAGACGTTCCAAAAACCTGGAGACGGGTAATCACAAAATCCAAAGCTCACAATAATCCAGGAGACATGAGAGCACAAAAACCAAGAATCACTAGGAGGAAACTACCAAGCTGTAGTAATCATCCAGCGCCAAGGTGTGTTCTCCTTCCTCCTTATGTAGCCGAGCCCACTGCTTGCCAATGAGATGCAGCTGATAACCTCCCTCTCCTGCAACACACAGCTCAGAGGTGGAAAATGACAGGAGTACTCACCCCGGCTCATGACAACCACAATGTGAAATGAAAAGGCTGTAAAAAGTGTTTGGTGAAAAAAAAATTGAAAAAATATGTTCTGTAATTGTAAAATGTGAAGGACATTTTTTTTGTATAGAATGAACATTAATGTTAACAAAAAGTTGCCAAAGACACCCACCGTATCAAATGCGATACAAAAAATATCTCATGAACGACATGATTTTGCAAAAAATAATTTGTGGATTTTGTTAAAAGGGTCGATAAACACCAAAAAATCTGAATGTTCTGACTATTTTAGAATGTTTCAGAAGGTCTGGAAAACTATGGATCAAAAACCACTTTAAAGGATGAAAAGAAAGTGAAGATGCAGAGAAAACAGCTGGTTTTACATGTTAAATCTAAATATAGTTTCATTGTCTGAGTCCCATGTTGTTGATTGTGTTTGTGTGAAGCAGCATTGTTTTCACAGACCCATAAGTTTGGCAGCATTTGGTGTTGGACACCCCCCTGCTGAGACCATGAGGTACTGTAAGATGGAGACTGCTCCTTCAGTTTGGTTGGAGGCTGTAGCAGCCATCACTGCTCTAGAGGTTTATCACTTTGGACAAGAATTTAAAGCAGCTATATTTTAAGCCAGCGGGATTGCTTGTCTTGTCAGTGTCTTTGTGCTGAGACTGATGAGAATTGTCCTGTGGACTGCAGAGGTGTGGTGTCAGTACAGGTCCAGTGCAGGTGAGGAGTGATTCGTGCTGACAGAGGGTATCAGGGAGGTTTGCTACAAGACAAGATAAGCCACTTCTGAGAATCACAAAGATGTCACCGGGTTAATTTGACTAAAGAGCTACAACAACAGAAGCAGATGACATCTGTCCAACCAACCGCTGGTCACACAAGGCAGGGTTCATTCATCGTCATGTGCATTCTTTCTCATTTCTTAGGTCGGTAATATTGAAATATAGTTGTTGTCCTAAATATTCACCACTTTGTGCCAGGAACTGTAGACTGAGTGGAAGTGGCTCTACAGAATGCCAAAGGTGACTAAACTTGGAAAAACACCAATGAAACCAATTCAATTCAGTTTATTTCTATATTGCCAAATCCGGTGTTGTGTCCGGACCAAGCCCCCATAATTCGGGTCTGGAAATGAAGCCAAACAGGAAGTAACAAAAATTGCGGTTCCACCCTCATCCGCTGGGGGCTGGTGTCAGAAGTGAGCAAGTCCTCATTGACTCCCATGTTAAAAATACCAATTTCACAGCAGAAATAAACATGTTTACAGCCTGGTACCAAAACTTGTTTTAGGTTTAATAGATCTAGTTTACACTCATGACAACTCTGAGGGAGGTGAATGTTTTGAGAGGGTGCTCGCTGCAGAACCACAAAGGCGGAGCTGCACCATAAGATGGAGCTGCACCAGAGTCAGCCCCGCCCATTCACGCAAACTCAGCCAATATATATATATATATATATATATATATATATATATATATATATATAACTGAGTTCTCCAGACATGAAAGTAAATTTCACTATAGTCGGTCTCTATCTGACAATGCTGTAGCATCTAATGAATTAACTGTTCCATCTTTACTGTCTTCAGTATATCAGAGGAACTTAGCAGAGGGCCGTTGAGTGACGCTACTGTCTGCGACAGGAGGAGCGGGTCCAGGAGGCGCTGGGTGTGGCTGCTGCTCAGGCCACAGCCAGTGGAGGGGGTGGCTCCCATTGGCCCCACAGCAGCTGAAGAGGGAGCAGGAGGCCGATGCAATGTTGGTGCAGGTGGGGGCCTGGCTGGAGGCGGCGCAACGCCCCGACTGGACGGGGGTGTCGGGACAGGAGTCCGAAGTGAAGACCTACTACTCCCAGTACAACAACCTGGAGACCCACGACGGCCTCCTGTACCGGAGATGGCGGGTCCCCGGGCAGGGCAGAGATCTCCTGCAGCTGTTGGTGCCTCGGTCGCTGCGGTCGCAGGTGCTCGAGCTCGTCCACGGCTCGGTGGGGGCCGGCCACTATGGGAATGCCAAAACTCTCCGCTGTCTCAGAGGACGGTTCTAATGGCCTGGCTGTCGACGGGATGTGGAGCTTCATGTTCACTGTTGTGACACCTGCACGGCAGAGAAAGGTCCAACTCAACGGTCCACTGCCCCTCTTCAACAGTACCTGGTGGGGGCCCCGATGGAGTGAGTGGGTGTGGACGTCCTAGGGCCTTTCCCTTTTACGGAGTCAGGGAACCGGCACGTGTTGGTGGCCATGGATTATTTCACAAAGTGGCCGGAGGCCTACGCTGTGCCGGACCAGAGTGCGTCGACGACGGCGGAGAAGCTGGAGGAGATGTTCACCCAGTTTGGGGTCCGGCCGAGCTCCACAGCGACCAGGGGCGTAACTTTGAATCGAAGGTCTTCAAGGAGATCTGTCGGCGGCTGGGGGTGGAGAAGACGAGAACCACACCACTCCACCAGCAAAGTGACGGCTTGGTCGAGCACTTTAACCGTACGCTGGCCACCCAGCTCGCCATTCTCACCGGCTGCCACCAGCGAGATTGGGACCAACATCTGCCCCTGGTCTTTTGGTCGTATCGGACTGCGGTTCAGGAGTCCAGCCAGTGCACACCTGCCGCTTTGATGTTTGGACGGGAGCTCCGGACACCCGTGGATCTGGTGTTTGCCCCCCCCCACCCCCACCCCACCCCCCCGAGCCGGAGATTGACGGTGGGCCAGCGATGGACTACTACAGGAGGCTAGGGGAGCGGCTGCAGGTGGTTCATGACTACACCCGCCAGGCCCAGGCCAGCGCCGGAGTGCGACAGGAAAGAGCCTACGACACTAAGTGCCGGGGGGGGGGGGGGGGTCTCGCCTGGTGACAAGGTTTGGGTGTACTGCCCGGTTCGCAAGAGAAGAGTGTCCCCCAAACTCTGCAGTCACTGGCAAGGGCCGGCGGAGGTCGTGGAGCAGCTAACAGAAGTGGTGTACCGTGTTCGCATGCCGGGCCGGGGGCGCCTGGTGGTGTTGCACCAGGACAGACTCTCGCTGTATCGACCGCTCGCTCAGGCTGAGACCGGGGCAGGGGATGCTAGCAGCACCCCATGTTCTGACCCGAGTGACTTTTCCCCCGCCTGTCGAGACCGGCCAGTGCACCAGAAGAAGGCACCTTGACGTTTGCAGGACTTTGTGTGGGGTAATGGGGTTGTCGGGGACGGCTGACCCCGGTGGGGGCTGTGTAGCGGGCCAGGGCTGTTCGGGGTTTGTTCTGTTATTACAATTATGTGTTTGTTGTCATGTTGCTATGGTGACGAGTGACGCGCTCTCTCAGCGACTGTTTTTCCGGTGAGAATGCGCCTTTTTTTGTTGTTGTTGTTGCTGTGGCCGCGCTGAGGAGTGTGAGATTAAACGGGTGCTCCCAAAGAAACCTCTGTCTCCTCCGTGACTGAGCTCACCACTATATATATATATGTGTGTGTGTGTGTGTGTGTGTGTGTGTGTGTGTGTGTGTGTGTGTGTGTGTGTGTGTGTGTGTGTGTGTGTGTGTGTGTGTGTGTGTGTGTGTCAATGGTTCCTACATAGGGCCCCCATGTGGCCTGCTGTAGGTGCTAGTGCAAAATGGCTTGTATAAGGAAAGATTAGGGGAAGTGAATACTGCTGCAGAAGTCCAAAGTCCTTGTGCACTTTATATTCAATACATTGCTTTTTGTAGTTTACTCAACAAACAGAAACCCCAAACCAATAGTTGAAAATTAAAAAAATATATATTTTGACCTTGTTTTTGGCACTTCCTGTTTAAACCGGAAGTGCCAAGAATTAAAATCAGGAAAAGTAAATACCAAATGTGCTGTGTAGAAATTGAATGAGTCCTAAAGGTTATGCTGATCAAACTACCAGTTGATGTCAGTTTAAATAATTTTAATTCTTGGACGAAAAATATTTCATTGAATATTATGATTATTTTCCCAATTTTCTTTATGCTGACTTAACAAACTGATGATTTTTAGTGTATTTGCGTGCCTACGTGCGCGTGTCAACCAACTAGCTCGAGCTAGCGACTCGGTAAGCTAGCCCGCTGAAACATTTCCACCCAGGCTCCGTGTATGCCAGGAAACAGCTGTCAACATACGGAATCGCCTCTCTTGTTACATGTCGGTCACCCTCTAATGCCAAATATGATGTCGGACTTTGAGAAAACAGGAGTAAGTTAGCTAGCGCCAAAAAACAGCGAGGCTTCAGTTAAACAACCGTCCTCGCTGGCATCCTGAAGAGGAAACCTCTTGAGATTTTACAAGAACTGGATGCGGAAGGAGAATATGAGGCAATCTGAGAGGCTAATGCTAACTGTGAGCTATGCTGGGATCCAAAATCAGAAAGAAATTCACTGTGAGCACAATATTTTCTCTGTCAACTTAGCCTGAGCTAACGTTCGCTAAAGTCACTCCGTAGCTGACTGGTGGATATCTCAGAGCTGTCTTGTTAAATGTATCTCATGAACGGGAGGTACTTCACATAGTTTAGACTACTGGGCCTAGCATTAGCCGCTAACTAGCGTTAAGAATACTAATACTATTTAGTCATCTAATCAGAGCATTGCCCAATTATTAACATTACTAAGACTGCTGCTGACTAAAGGCCCTGCTCGATGGAGTTGGAGTCTCAGAAAGTCTTTTGAGTTCTATAAACTAAGTTAAATTGTCTATTAGCCTGCTAATGCCAATCTGAAAACTTAATCTGAGACGTAGCACTGGTTTGGATACAACAAATGTTTTGTTTCTGCTCCGTCATCCTGTCGCAAATACCAAATGTAAATACCAGACATATGTTGTCCCCACAAAGGCGTCTGCCTGCAGATGTTTTGATTGTCTTACCGACTGTGCCAGTGCCTGTTTTGTATGTTTTCTGTTCCAGTACTAGTTGCTGGTTAACTGATCATCACTGTTGATCTACTTTACTCGTTTATGATGTGTAAAACGCCTAAGATAAACGAGATACAAATCTGAATGTAAAGTTAAATGACTCTGGAAAGGTTGCTAGATATATGGTAACACATTTTGTTTTGTCTTACAGATGAATTTTTCCATATATAATAAGCGGGATACCAATGTGCCAAAAAGTCACCTTCCAGATGACCCAGCGGGGGTTAGGATAGAGTGTAGCAGCATTGACACAGGAAGGGTGCATGTGCTGGCAGAAGAATATGCAAGGACTCTCACCCACAACTGACACCTTTATATATATACACCACCACACAGAACTGTTGTCCTTGATGAAACAGTCTTGGTCACCATGCTCTCCTCAGAAGAAGTGCCATCATAGACTCAGGTTACCGTGGTGATGGTAACGACTGCGCAGTGTTTTTAATATTGAAGCTATTGTGTAATCCAAACGTGGAGATGGGTTCCCAAGCTCTTCAGATATTGCGGCAGGGTGTGTGGGCTTCACTAACAGGTGGCTGGTATGTGGACCCCCATCAGAGTACGTTCTCCAACTGCTTCCACCTGTACCTTTGGATTTTTCTCTTGGCTTTCCCCTTCCTTTTGTACATGGTAAGGACCGTTTCAGAGCAATTTAATAAACTTTTAAAATGGTTTCTAATTTTTCTTTATCTGACATAAAAGCTTTACCAAAAAAAACCAGAATCACTTTTCCTTTTCTTATTTTTTGATGTTAAATGCTTCATTGTGATAGTCTAGCCTAGTAGTTGGACTTTTAACATTGCAACCTGCTTAAAACATTTAAATAGTTTTTCAGGTCTTTCAAAGATTTCTTCTCTTTGTGAATCTGTTAGAAGTTATGTATGATGTTTTGTAGAAATACGTAAAAGTGATAGTCTTACCTTGTACTGTCATATGATTTAAGAAATACGTCAGTTTTATTTAAATTTATTTATTTTTTTTTTTTGCTAAGCCCACCCCCGTCCTGTAGAGCTCGTGCAATTTGAATTGAGTGCTTCTAAGCATTAACCAATAGCGTTAAGACATATGCTTACATACAAATGTCAGGGTGGGTGTGAGCATTAACAAAGCTAAATTGGCAACATTTCTTATGGGCAAGCAAGTCTTAAAAAAAAATATATATATATAAAAGTATAATGTGAAAATTCTAATTGTAAAACAATGTGCTTTACCTCTGTTGGTTGCCTAGAAGTGTGCGTTCATGAACAAAGCCGTACACACAAGTAGGGAGAAAGGCTTAAGGTGCAGTACATTTTTCTGTTTAAAGATGGTGCCCTCTGATAAAAAAAAAACTCCAGATTTGCGCTTTAAAGGTAGTTCTTTAAATTTAGCATCACTGGAAGAAACATCAGATTCCTTTAGCTGAATTTCCATCATTGTTAAATAATTGTTTATTGTATTTTAAACCCTTCTCCAGGCTCTTCCACCTAGCCTGGTGGTGGCGGGTGCATACTCAGCTGTGGTTGCAGTCTTTTTCACGGCCATAAAGGTGGTGAACTTCCGTCTGCATACTATGTTTGACCTTGGTGAGATTGTGGAGAAAAAACAGGCATCACTCACAGCTGATGCTCCAAGAACAGAAGAAGGAGATGAAGGCTCAGGAGCTCATGATGGGAATCAGCACAGGTAAGCTGTTCTTTCTGGATTATTCCTTACATAGAAAAGCTGCATTCTCTGAGCATTTTTGATATGTTTTTTGTGTGTTTTATTTTTTAGGGATAGTCATGTCGGCGTAGAGATGACTGTGTTTCGGAAGGTTGACTCGACACCTCCTGTTCGCTGCAGCTCCCAGCATTCTCTGTTTGGATTAAACCAAGTGTCGGTGAGGATTGCTGCATTTGTTTCTCTCCACTTTTTTCATCATTTCTCATACGCTGCTAAATTAGCTATTGTTTAGTAGAGCAATTATGTCTTCTGCAGTTCTATAGCTGTTAAGTGAACTATTTCGATTGATTGGCAAGCCATCCTATAAAGACCATAGAAAGTGCTCAGTTGTGGGGCAGAATCTACGGTTGTCTTTCAAACTAATGAACAACATGATGTATTCATTGCTACGTAAATCAGTCAACAGGGCAGTCCACCATACATAGTAGAAGAACCAGAAGCCAAATGCATTATTTTGCAAAATAAAGGACCAAAGTTCTTCTATCTGCTCATGTTTAAAATTAAAGTGAGAGTTTAAATTGTCCAAAGTTGATGGCATAGCCATTTCAACTGAGTGTCGTTTCTGAGTTGACGCCATATTTGTAGTTTTTCTTAAACACGGCTGTGGTGCTAAGCCCGCCCAGCATGTCTCTACAAACTAATGGGCCATTCCCATCTGTACCGGGTCGGCCCGGGCCAGGACGCCCCAGTCGGCCCTAGCCTGGCCCGGTTGATTCCACACATCCTTGCCTTAAGCCCATGTGGGCTGATTCTACCCACCAATCAGAGGCTTGCTCTAATGGAAGGTGTGAATTTGCTGTCAGCAGTGGGTGTGTTGGCCCTGGTCGGCCTGAAGCAGACCCCCTCGAGAAGAGGGCTGAGAATGAGCCTTGGTTGGCCTGGAAAAATACCAGGCCACCCAGATATGTAAACAACCTACGCTACCCGGCCCGGGCCGACCCGGTACAGATGGGAATGGCCCAATAGAAGCTGTTACTGGCTGGACCTTAAACTACTTGGGCTAGTGGTAGACCTGCTGAGGCTACAATGGAGCGTGGCTAGACCGAGCTGCAGCAGAAAGTCTTTTGAATCTGCTGTTGTTGGCCTACATTTCTAGGCTGCTACTTTAATGTCATGTATTTGATTCTGCAGGAGTTTTTGCCTCAGCTGGAGGATGCAGGAGGGACTAAAGGTAAGCATTTTTATTTAACTTCCCTGAATGCTACAGAAAACCCAATGTTTTCTCCTAAACTACCCTTACAGAAGTAACCTGACAAGCCATCCTCTACATGTGACTATAATCCCCATGACACATGATGTCACATGCTCAAGACCCCAGCCAGAAACTGGGGGGCAAGACGACGGCGCGTCCCCATTGGCCACCATTTTTATTTGTCAGTTGCCAGTTAATTGAGTTAAATTGCAACAAAATTCAATCTTATCAGCATGGTTATCACTCGCAGCATTTTAGGCTGCACCAATAGATGAAACAAGAATAGTTTCGTAAAATTTTACAAGGTTCTAGCTTATTGTTTTTTTACTCTTGTTGGTGTAACATCCCGCCCACCTAACCGATAGAGCGCTGTGATTAGCAAGGACCAGACTATTTGGGTCTGCTGAGGTTCCAGTGGAGCATGGCTAGACCGACCTGCAAAGCAAAATGATTTTGCTTTGGTTGCTAGATTTCTAGGCTATTACAGACATACATTTACTTGCATTTGTTTTATTTCAGACCTCAAAGAACTAACGCAGGCACAAGGAAGCAATAATGTAATTGTGACATCAGCCCATCGTGAGATTCTACGTCAGAGTTCCTACGACACCCAAGGTAAGTCTGTTATTATTTTGGTCTGATCTGCAGTGAGCTTTATTGCATTCTGATTAATGTCTATTCTCGCCTGCATAAAATAACACAAGCTCAAAGCATACTAGTACGCGCACGCAAATCCGTTTATGAGGGATTATTTTTTAACTTTTCTTAATGTCACATAGCAGAGTTATAAAGTTTTAGCCCTTCAAAGTGTGTTATGTTCTGACTTGCATTTCTTGCTTGCCATTGCAGTACAGTCCTGCATCCCTACTTCTCTGGGAGGTGATGGTCCACATCTCATGGGAGTGTCTGGTGTGCTAGCTGGACTTGAAGTACGTAGAGAGTGCTTGTCTATTCCCCCTTCACCTTCAAGTCAAGAAGATGGAGGCGAGAAGGAGCAGCCAGAGGATTTGCCAGAAGAATTGTCTCATCCGAACCCCAAGGACAATGGGATGGGATCTTATTCTCCACTTGGTCCTTCAGCTGAATCGGAGAGCTTGGGGGATACTCCCCTTAGCCCCCTTATAAAGAGCAGCTTAAGTGATGAGCTAAGTGAAAATTTCATGGGTTTAGGTTTGGACCCAGGAGCATTTGCACCAGGCACGGGGAAACCAGGCAGCCGCAGTGGGGTAGCGATGGCTGCTGGATCCACGGACAGTTGTTTCAGT